>NW_026729057.1:77500-92500 GCF_030272615.1 Cryptomeria japonica | reverse complement strand
GCGCACCAAGGAGGGCTCCGAAGTGTGCTCCAAGGTGCGCACGATTCGGAGCTCGGTTTGCCCGGGGTGCGCACACCTTGGCTGGGTTGCGCACCCTTTGTGCGCTCCAAGGTGCGCACGAAGTCGGAGCTCGGTTTGCCCCGGGTGCGCACCTTCGCCAGGGTGCGCACCTTGATGCGCACGCCTTGGCTGGGCTGCGCACCTTGGTGGGCGCCATGGTGCGCACCTTTCGTGCGCTCCAAGGTGCGCACGAAGTCGGAGCTCGGTTTGCCCCGGGTGCGCACCTTGGTGGGCGCCATGGTGCACTCCGAGGTGCCCAAGATTGGTGCGCACCAAGGAGCGCTCCGAAGTGCGCTCCAAGGTGCGCAGGTGCGCGCGAAGTCGAAAGTTGGGTTAATTGTCCGGTTTGCCTCGGGTGCGCACCTTGCGTGCACCTTCGCCAGGGTGGGCGCCTTGGTGCGCACACCTTGGCTGGGCTGCGCACCCGGGCGCGCACACCTTGGCACCCGCGTTTCCTTCATTTTAAATTTTTTTTTTTTACAATCTCTCAAGTGGGAAATTCTATAATCTCAACTTTTTTTGCCTTTTCAGGAAACTTTTGAATGGAGCGCATCATTGGTGCGCTCCGAAGTGTGCTCCAAGGTGCGCACCTCTGGTGTGCTCCAAAGCTCTCTCCAGCTGCGTGCACCTGCCCCGGCCGCGCACCCGGCCCCGCCCAGCTTCGCTCACCTGTCCCGGGCGTCTGGTGCGGAACCTTAGAGTAAGAAACATCACCGTGCACCTTGGCCAACGTGCGCGACTCGACCGAGCGCGCACTGGCCGAGGTGCACACCGATTTCACCTGGGTGCGCGCGCAGCACCTCGGGCGCACCGGGGTGCGCGCACAACGCCCGGGTTGCACCGTGGCCTGTGTGCTCGGGGCGCCTCGGGTGCGCGCTCGGTGTCGCCCCCGCGCGCGCGGTAGTGCGGGCAGCGCACCCCGGCCCGGCCCGGCCCCGACGAGAACGCAAACGGGCAAAAGGTTTATTCAAATAGCATTGCGACGCCCGGCGAAAAACTAAAAAAGGGTGCAACACCGGGACTTCCCGGGAGGTCACCCATCCCAGTACTACTCCGGCCCAAGCGCGCTTAACTGCGGAGTTCTGATGGGATCCGGTGCACTAACGCTGGTATGATCGCACCCGTTATGAGCTTGTCGCAGTGTGTACTTAGCAAACCGCGACCCACGTGCGAATCCACCCCGGCCACCCACCCCCGTCGAGGTGCACACCCTCCCTCGCGAAGTGCGCCCCGTTCGCCAAGTGTGAGCCCTGCCCGGGTGCGCGCACCTTGCTAGGGCGTCGGGTGTGCACCCGGCCCGGCCTACGTGCGTGCACCTGGACGGGGCGTCGTGTGCGTGCAGTGTCCCGTCTGCAACGCGGTGCCCACACACCACCTCGGGCGCAACGACCTGCGCTCACATGTGGGCCGAGTGCACCTTGGTGCATGTTCGGGGCGCCTCGGGTGCACGCTCGATCTTGCCCCGGTGCACCAAGGCGCTCGGTTTGCCCCGGGTGCGCACTTGGTGCAAGGTGGGCACCCAAAATAGGGATCAAGCACCAAAACACAAGTTTCGGGATGCAAAATGGGACCCAAGGACCACAAATGCGTTCCAAGACCCATGATGGGTCCACGAGAACAAAAATGTGTTCCGAGACTTAATAAACAAATATTGGGTTTTAGGAGAAGAAACATGCTCTGATGCCCAAAACGAGAATCGACCCCGAAAAGGCCACAGGCCAAAAGTGGGATGCGAGACAAAAAAAAATGGGACCCGAGGACCAAAATTGGGTTCCCAGGTCGAAGACAGGGCAACCGGACAAGAAACGACCTCTAAGGCTCGAAATGAGTCCCGACGACTAAAACTTGACAAGAAGCACCCATCAGGCACCCAACTCGACACCCATGGGATGCCGACCCACCCGGGCTTCCACCTAGCACACCTTGGCACCCACCCACCCTCGCACCCAACCTCGCACCCAACTTAGCACCTTTGAACCCACATTGGCACTCACCCTGACCCTGGCACCTTGGAACCCACATTGGCACTCACCTTGACCCTGGCACCCACCTTTGCACTCACCTTGGGACCCACCCTGGCTCCCACCTCGGCACCCACCCAGACACCCACCTTGGTTCCTTGGCACCCACCTTGGATCCTTGGCACCCACCCCGACACCCACCTTGGCACGCAACTTGGCTACTTGCCACCCACCTTGGCTCCTTGACGCCCACCCCGACAACCACCCCGTGACCTACCCTGGCTAGGGTTGGTGCACACCCACCCTGGTGCCCACCTTGGCACCCACCCCATGACCCACCTTGGCACGCACCTTAGTACCCACCCTGTTACCCACCCTAGGACCCACCCCGTGACCCACCTTGGCCAGGGTGGGTGCACCCACCCTGGTGCCCACCTTGGCACCCACCCATCCTAGCACCCAGCCTGTGACCGGGCTTGGAACCCAACCTTGCACCCGTCTTGGCCAGTGTGGGTGCGCACCCATCCTGGCACCCACGTTGTGACACACCCTTTAACCCACGCACCCTAGCAGCCACGTTGGCACCCACCTTGGAACACAACCTAGCAACTTGGCACCCACCCCGTGACCCACCTTGGCATCCACCATAGCAGTCGCCCACTTGGCACCCACCTTGGAACCCAAGTTGGCACCCACCTCGGCACCCACCTTGACACTTGTGGACCCACCTTGCCACTCACCCTAGCATCGACCCATCCTAGCACCCACCCTGGCACCTTTGCACCCTAGCACTCACCCATCCTAGCACCTAACCTGTGACCCACCTTGACACTCACCCTCGCACCCACCTTGGAACCCAACCTAGCACCCACCCACCCTGACACCAACCCTAGCACCTACCCACCCTTGCACCCACCCTGTGACCCATCTTGGCACCCACCCATCCTACCACTCAACCTATCACCCACCTTCTCACCCACCTTGGCATCCACCTTAGCACCCACCCACACTGGCACCTTGGCACCCACCTCGGGCAAGGTGGGTGCACACCCACCCTGACACCCAATTTAGAACCAACCGAGCATGTTACCCACCTTGGCACCCACATTGCAGCCCACCCTAGTACCCACCCTATGACCCACATTGGCATCCACACCCTAGCACCCAGGCACCTCGACACCCGCCTTGACACGCACCCTAGCACTAAACCTGTGACCCACCTTGGAACTCACCCTAGAACCCACCCACCCTGTGAACCACCTTGGCATCCACCTTAGCACCCACCCACCTTGGCACCCACTCTAGCACTCACCCATCCTAACACCCAACTTGTTACCCACCTTGGCACCCGCCCTCGCGTCCACCTTGAAACCCACCCTAGCACCCACCCACGCAGGAGCCCACCTTGGCACCCAACCTAACACCCACGCATCCTGGCACCCAACTTGTGACCCACCTTGGAACCCACCCTAGTACCCACCTTTGAACCCACTATATCACCAACCCACCTTGGCACCCACCCTATGACCCTCTTTGGAATCCACCCTAGCACGCACCCACCCTGGCACCCACCATGGAGCGCACCCTAGCACCCACCCACCTCGGCACGCACCTCAACACCCACCTTGGTGTGCGCACTGCGCCAACCTCTCAAAGACCCTATGTGGTGCGCTCCAAAGTGTACACCTTTGGTGCGCTCCAAGGTGCGCACCTTTGGTGCACACCGAGGTGCACACCAAAGTGTGCACCGAGGTGAGCACCAAAGTGCACTCCAAGGTGCACACCAAGGCGTGCACCTTTGGTGCGGTCAATGCAAACGAATTCGGAAGTTGGGGTCGATGTCCTAATCGCTGCTGCAGACTACACGTATGAGAATCGGACAAATAGCTTTATATAGGGGAGGTGTTGCGTTTGATGGGTCGACTCCCCTGGTTGTGTGCACTGCACCAACTTCAAAGACCCTGTCTTGTTTAAGAAGTCAAAAGTTGGGGTGGATGTCCTAATCATTGCTGCAGTCTACGCATGTATGAGAATCAGACAAATAGCTTATATAGGGGAGGTGTTGCATTCGGTGGGTTGACTCCCCTGGTTGTGCGCACTGCGCCAACCTCAAAGACCCCGCATAGCAGAAGAAGTCGGAAGTCGGATTTTGGTGAGCACCAAGGCGTGCACCTTTGGTGCGGTCAACGCAGACGAATTCAGAAGTTGGGGTGGATGTCCTAATCGTTGTTGCAGGCTACACATGTATGAGAATCAGACAAATAGCTTATATAGGGGAGGTGTTGGGTTTGATGGGTCAACTCCCTTGGTTGTGCGCATTACGCCAACCTCAAAGACCTTGTTTTCGTTAAGAAGTCAAAAGTTGGGGTCAATGTCCTAATGGCTCCTGTAGGCTACACATGTATGAGAATCGGACAAATAGCTTATATAGGGGAGGTGTTGGGTTTGATGGGTCGACTCCCCTGGTTGTGCGCATTACGTCAACCTCAAAGACCTTGTTTTCGTTAAGAAGTCAAAAGTTGGGGTCGATGTCCTAATTGCTCCTGTAGACTACACATGTATGAGAATCAGACAAATAGCTTATATAGGGGAGGTGTTGGGTTTGATGGGTTGACTCCCCTAGTTGTTCGCATTACACCAACCTCAAAGACCTTGTTTTCGTTTAGAAGCCGAAAGTTGGGGTCGATGTCCTAATTGCTCCTGCAGGCTACGCATGTATGAGAATCAGACAAATAGCTTATATAGGGGAGGTGTTGGGTTTGATGGGTCGACTCCCCTGGTTGTGCGCATTGCGCCAACCTCAAAGACCCTGCATTGCGGATGAAGTCGAAAGTCAGAGTTTGGTGTGCTACAAGGTGTGGTCGAAGGTGCTCACCTAGGTGTGCACCTTTGGAGCGCAGGAAAAGTGCCCTCCAAAAGTGCGCACCTTTGGAGTGCACAAAAGTGCCCTCCAAAAGTGCGCACCTTTGGAGCGCACAAAAGTGCCCTCCAAAAAGTGCCCTCCAAAAGTGCGCACCTTTGGAGCGCACAAAAGTGCCCTCCAAAAAGTGCCCTCCAAAAGTGCGCACCTTTGGAGTGCAGAAAAGTGCCCTCCAAAAAGTGCCCTCCAAAAGTGTGCACCTTTGGAGTGCACAAAAGTGCCCTCCAAAAGTGCGCACCTTTGGAGCGCAGAAAAGTGCCCTCCAAAAAGTGCCCTCCAAAAGTGCGCACCTTTGGAGCGCAGAAAAGTGCCCTCCAAAAAGTGCCCTCCAAAAGTGCGCACCTTTGGAGCGCAGAAAAGTGCCCTCCAAAAAGTGCCCTCCAAAAGTGCGCACCTTTGGAGCGCAGAAAAGTGCCCTCCAAAAAGTGCCCTCCAAAAGTGCGCACCTTTGGAGCGCACAAAAGTGCCCTCCAAAAAGTGCCCTCCAAAAGTGCGCACCTTTGGAGCGCACAAAAGTGCCCTCCAAAAGTGCGCACCTTTGGAGCGCACAAAAGTGCCCTCCAAAAGTGCGCACTTTTGGTGCGCACCAAGGCGCTGGTTCGGTCGTTGCAGGCGAGTTCGGAAGTTGGGGTCGATGTCCTGAGCGGAGGTGCAAACTACACAGGTGTCGGAATCGGACAAATAGCTTATATAGGGGAGGTGTATGCTTCGATGGGTCGACTCCCCAGGTTGAGCGCACCGCGCCAACCTCAAAGACCCTACGGTATGGATGAAGTCGGAAGTTGGGTCCGATGACCGATTCGATTAGTAGGTATGCTCATGAGGTCGGAATTTGGGTCCGATGACCTGCCATGTGCAGGAAGGCGAATGTTGGCACTGTGCGTTGCAAGGTGCACACCAAGGTGCTGGTGCGGTCTTTTTAGTCGAGTTCGGAAGTTGGGGTCGATGTCCTGATCGGAGGTGCAAGCTACACAGGTGTGGGAATCGGACAAATAGCTTATATAGGGGAGGTGTATGCTTCGTTGGGTCGACTCCCCGGGTTGAGCGCACCGCGCCAACCTCAAAGACCCTACGGTATGGATGAAGTCGGAAGTTGGGTCCGATGACCGATTCGATATGTAGGCATACTCGCGAGGTCGGAATTTGGGTCCGATGACCTGCCATGTGCAGGAAGGCGAATGTTGGCACTGTGCGTTGCAAGGTGCGCACCAAGGCGCTGGTTCGGTCGTTGCAGGCGAGTTCGGAAGTTGGGGTCGATGTCCTGATCGGAGGTGCAAACTACACAGGTGTGGGAATCGGACAAATAGCTTATATAGGGGAGGTGTATGCTTCGTTGGGTCGACTCCCCGGGTTGAGCGCACCGCGCCAACCTCAAAGACCCTACGGTATGGATGAAGTCGGAAGTTGTGTCCGATGACCGATTCGATATGTAGGCATACTCGCGAGGTCGGAATTTGGGTCCGATGACCTGCCATGTGCAGGAAGGCGAATGTTGGGACTGTGCGTCGCAAGGTGCGCACCAAGGCGCTGGTGCCGTCGTTGCAGTCGAGTTCGGAAGTTGGGGTCGATGTCCTGGTCAGAGGTGCAAACTACACAGGTGTGGGAATCGGACAAATAGCTTATATAGGGGAGGTGTATGCTTCGATGGGTCGACTCCCCGGGTTGAGCGCACCGCGCCAACCTCAAAGACCCTACAGTATGGATGAAGTCGGAAGTTGGGTCCGATGACCGATTCGATACGTAGGCATATTGGCGAGGTCTGAATTTGTGTCCGATGACCTGCCATGCGCAGGAAGGCGGAATTTGGGTCCGATGACCGAGTTGATGGCGTGCCATGCGCAGAAAGGCGGAATTTGGGTCCGATGACCGAGTTGATGTTGATGGCCCGCCATGCACAGGAAGGCGGAATTTGGGTCCGATGACCGATTTGAAGGCGTGCCATGCGCAGAAAGGCGGAGTTTGGGTCCGATGACCGAGTTGATATTGATGGCCCGCCATGCGCAGGAAGGCGGAATTTGGGTCCGATGACCTGACATACGCATGGAGTCCGACTCGGGGGCCGATGTTCGATTCGATGACTTGCATTGTGGGTAAAGTCGGAAGTTGTGGTCTTTGACCCGATTCGATGACCAGACTTCGGCTGCTTGAGAATCGGACAAATAACTTATATAGGGGAGGTAGTGTTCTCGAGCATCCTCCCCCCGTGCCCGTTTATGTCGATTGATGCTGGTGCTCGACTGGTTGGAGCGCTCGGATGCAAAAATCTTGCACCAGGATTTATCGATTGTGATGGACACGGCAAGTCTCCTGATTGCTATGCAGGAGCTCATCGTGAATCTCTATGCGGCCTTGGTATGGACTCGACCTGCGGAATGGTTCGGCAATGGTAGTCGCTCCAACACGTCCTTGCAATGGCCACAGAGGTGATTCGACTAGAGCTCCAGTCTAGCTTTTGGGTTGCTTGGCGGACTGGTATAGCCGCGATCGAGTTCCGGCCATGAACGTTTTAGATAGCTCTTGGGCTTTCTGGGACGGAAGTCGGAAGTTTGGGCTGTTGTCCGATTTGATGACCATTCTTCGGATGTGTGAGAATCGGACAAATAACTTATATAGGGGACTGTGTTGTCTCACGCAGCCCCCTCCGTGCCCCTCTATCTCGACCGATGTTGGTGCTTGAAAGGGTTGGGATCGCTCGGATTTATAAACGTGCACCACCATTTGTCGAGTGTGAGGGACGCGGCAGGTCTCCTAAATGCTATACGGGCGCTCTCTGAGAATCTCTATCCGGCCTCGACACAGACTAGTCTTGCTGAATGGTTTGGCACTGGTAGTCGATCCAACACGTCGTTGTTGTGGCCGCCTAGGCGATTCGATTCGAGCCCCCGTCTAGCTTTTGGGTTGCTTGGCGGATTTTGCCCTATCCGCAAGTGAGCTCGGTCCCTAAACGTTCGAGAAACCCGATTGCTATGCGCCGACTCTCTTTCTTGCGAGCCTCCATCTAGCTTTTGGGTCTCTACGGAACGGAAGTCGGAATCTGGGACCGTTGTTTGATTCGACGAGGCAGACTACGGTTGTGCGAGAATCGGACAAATAACTTATATAGGGGAGGTGTTGACTGGAGCATTCTCCCCCGTGCCCCTCTAACTCGACCAATGCTGGCGCTCGAACGGTGGTAGCGCTCGGATTTTCGTTGAGCGCCAGCATTGGTCGATTTAGAGGGGCATGCGAGATTCCCGAATGCTATGCGAGGGCTCTAACGGAAATGTCTATTGGTTTCGGTATGGATGCAATTGCGAGTGGTTCGGCAAAGGTAGTCGTTCCGATGCGTCCATGTCGTGGCCAAATCGATAATTCGATTTGAGCCCTCGTATAGCATTTGGGTCTCTCGATGTGATTCCGCATTCCAGTCCCTTTGGGCACTGCTTGAGCCGCATCCCAGGGGGTTCCCTTCCCAATAATCTGCCTCGCAACCCGATTGCTATGCGGTGAGGCTCCTCGGCCGCCTCGGAACTATCTGTGTATCAGACGCATCGCGGGATAAGGGGTTGGCAACGGTAGTCGCCCCAAGCGCGTCCGATGCTTGGACCATTCCGAGGCGGCCCTGAAGCCTCTTCCGTCTAGCCGTTGGGTCCTTCTCGCCGCATCCCTTGCCTCGCACCCCGATTGCTATGCGGTGAGGCTCCTCGGCCGCCTTGGAACTATCTGTGTATCAGACGCATCGCGGGATAAGGGGTTGTCACTGGTAGTCGCCCCAAGCGCGTCCGATGCTTGGACCATTCCGAGGCGGCCCTGAAGCCTCTTCCGTCTAGCCGTTGGGTCCTTCTCGCCGCATCCCTCGACTCGCACCCCGATTGCTATGCGGTGAGGCTCCTCGGCCGCCTTGGAACTATCTGTGTATCGGACGCGTCGCGGGATAAGGGGTTGTCACTGGTAGTCGCCCCAAGCGCGTCCGATGCTTGGACCATTCCGAGGCGGCCCTGAAGCCTCTTCCGTCTAGCCGTTGGGTCCTTCTCGCCGCATCCCTCGCCTCGCACCCCGATTGCTATGCGGTGAGGCTCCTCGGCCGCCTTGGAACTATCTGTGTATCGGACGCGTCGCGGGATAAGGGGTTGTCACTGGTAGTCGCCCCAAGCGCGTGCGATGCATGGACCATTCCCAGGCGGCCCTGAAGCCTCTTCCGTCTAGCCGTTGGGTCCTTCTCGCCGCATCCCTCGCCTCGCACCCCGATTGCTATGCGGTGAGGCTCCTCGGCCGCCTTGGAACTATCTGTGTATCGGACGCGTCGCGGGATAAGGGGTTGTCACTGGTAGTCGCCCCAAGCGCGTCCGATGCTTGGACCATTCCGAGGCGGCCCTGAAGCCTCTTCCGTCTAGCCGTTGGGTCCTTCTCGCCGCATCCCTCGCCTCGCACCCCGATTGCTATGCGGTGAGGCTCCTCGGCCGCCTTGGAACTATCTGTGTATCGGACGCGTCGCGGGATAAGGGGTTGTCACTGGTAGTCGCCCCAAGCGCGTCCGATGCTTGGACCATTCCGAGGCGGCCCTGAAGCCTCTTCCGTCTAGCCGTTGGGTCCTTCTCGCCGCATCCCTCGCCTCGCACCCCGATTGCTATGCGGTGAGGCTCCTCGGCCGCCTTGGAACTATCTGTGTATCGGACGCGTCGCGGGATAAGGGGTTGTCACTGGTAGTCGCCCCAAGCGCGTCCGATGCTTGGACCATTCCGAGGCGGCCCTGAAGCCTCTTCCGTCTAGCCGTTGGGTCCTTCTCGCCGCATCCCTCGCCTCGCACCCCGATTGCTATGCGGTGAGGCTCCTCGGCCGCCTTGGAACTATCTGTGTATCGGACGCATCGCGGGATAAGGGGTTGTCACTGGTAGTCGCCCCAAGCGCGTCCGATGCTTGGACCATTCCGAGGCGGCCCTGAAGCCTCTTCCGTCTAGCCGTTGGGTCCTTCTCGCCGCATCCCTCGCCTCGCACCCCGATGCTATGCGGTGAGGCTCCTCGGCCGCCTTGGAACTATCTGTGTATCGGACGCGTCGCGGGATAAGGGGTTGTCACTGGTAGTCGCCCCAAGCGCGTCCGATGCTTGGACCATTCCGAGGCGGCCCTGAAGCCTCTTCCGTCTAGCCGTTGGGTCCTTCTCGCCGCATCCCTCGCCTCGCACCCCGATTGCTATGCGGTGAGGCTCCTCGGCCGCCTTGGAACTATCTGTGTATCGGACGCGTCGCGGGATAAGGGGTTGTCACTGGTAGTCGCCCCAAGCGCGTCCGATGCTTGGACCATTCCGAGGCGGACCTGAAGCCTCTTCCGTCTAGCCGTTGGGTCCTTCTCGCCGCATCCCTCGCCTCGCACCCCGATTGCTATGCGGTGAGGCTCCTCGGCCGCCTTGGAACTATCTGTGTATCGGACGCGTCGCGGGATAAGGGGTTGTCACTGGTAGTCGCCCCAAGCGCGTCCGATGCTTGGACCATTCCGAGGCGGCCCTGAAGCCTCTTCCGTCTAGCCGTTGGGTCCTTCTTGCCGCATCCCTCGCCTCGCACCCCGATTGCTATGCGGTGAGGCTCCTCGGCCGCCTTGGAACTATCTGTGTATCGGACGCGTCGCGGGATAAGGGGTTGTCACTGGTAGTCGCCCCAAGCGCGTCTGATGCTTGGACCATTCCGAGGCGGCCCTGAAGCCTCTTCCGTCTAGCCGTTGGGTCCTTCTCGCCGCATCCCTCGCCTCGCACCCCGATTGCTATGCGGTGAGGCTCCTCGGCCGCCTTGGAACTATCTGTGTATCGGACGCATCGCGGGATAAGGGGTTGTCACTGGTAGTCGCCCCAAGCGCGTCCGATGCTTGGACCATTCCGAGGCGGCCCTGAAGCCTCTTCCGTCTAGCCGTTGGGTCCTTCTCGCCGCATCCCTCGCCTCGCACCCCGATTGCTATGCGGTGAGGCTCCTCGGCCGCCTTGGAACTATCTGTGTATCGGACGCGTCGCGGGATAAGGGGTTGTCACTGGTAGTCGCCCCAAGCGCGTCCGATGCTTGGACCATTCCGAGGCGGACCTGAAGCCTCTTCCGTCTAGCCGTTGGGTCCTTCTCGCCGCATCCCTCGCCTCGCACCCCGATTGCTATGCGGTGAGGCTCCTCGGCCGCCTTGGAACTATCTGTGTATCGGACGCGTCGCGGGATAAGGGGTTGTCACTGGTAGTCGCCCCAAGCGCGTCCGATGCTTGGACCATTCCGAGGCGGCCCTGAAGCCTCTTCCGTCTAGCCGTTGGGTCCTTCTCGCCGCATCCCTCGCCTCGCACCCCGATTGCTATGCGGTGAGGCTCCTCGGCCGCCTTGGAACTATCTGTGTATCGGACGCGTCGCGGGATAAGGGGTTGTCACTGGTAGTCGCCCCAAGCGCGTCCGATGCTTGGACCATTCCGAGGCGGACCTGAAGCCTCTTCCCTCTAGCCGTTGGGGCTTTCTCGCCGCATCCCTCGCCTCGCACCCCGATTGCTATTCGGTGAGGCTCCTCGGCCGCCTTGGAACTATCTGTGTATCGGACGCATCGCGGGATAAGGGGTTGGCAGTGGTAGTCGCCCCAAGCGCGTCCGATGCTTGGACCATTCCGAGGCGGCCCTGCAGCCTCTTCCGTCTAGCCGTTGGGGCCATCTCGCTGCATCCCCCACCTCGCACCACGATTGCTATGCGGTGAGGCTCCTTGGCCGCCTCGGAACTATCTGTGTATCGGACGCATCGCGGGATAAGGGGTTGTCACTGGTAGTCGCCCCAAGCGCGTCCGATGCTTGGACTATTCCGAGGCGGCCCTGCAGCCTCTTCCGTCTAGCCGTTGGGGCCATCTCGCCGCATCCCCCAGCTCCTCGGCCGCCTCGGAACTATCTGTGTATCGGACGCATCGCGGGATAAGGGGTTGGCAGTGGTAGTCGCCCCAAGCGCGTTCGATGCTTGGACTATTCCGAGGCGGCCCCGCAGCCTCTTCCGTCTACCCTTTGGGGCCATCTCGCCGCATCCTTCGCCTCGCACCCCGATTGCTATGCGGTGAGGCTCCTCGGCCGCCTGGGAACTATCTTCGTATCGGATGCATCGCGGGATAAGGGGTTGTCACTGGTAGTCGCCCCAAGCGCGTCCGATGCTTGGACTATTCCGAGGCGGCCCTGTGGCCTCTTCCGTCTAGCCGTTGGGGCCATCTCGCCGCATCCCTCACCTCGCACCCCCATTGCTATGCGGTGAGGCTCCTCGGCCGCCTTGGAACTGTCTTCGTATCGGAAGCATCGCGGGATAAGGGGTTGTCACTGGTAGTCGCCCCAAGCGCGTCCGATGCTTGGACTATTCCGAGGCGGCCCTGCAGCCTCTTCCGTCTAGCCGTTGGGGCCATCTCGCCGCATCCCCCACCTCGCACCCGGATTGCTATGCGGTGAGGCTCCTCGGCCGCCTTGGAACTATCTTCGTATCGGACGCATCGCGGGATAAGGGGTTGTCACTGGTAGTCGCCCCAAGCGCGTCCGATGCTTGGACTATTCCGACGCGGCCCTGTGGCCTCTTCCGTCTAGCCGTTGGGGCCATCTCGCCGCATCCCCCACCTCGCACCCCGATTGCTATGCGGTGAGGCTCCTCGGCCGCCTTGGAACCATCTTCGTATCGGACGCATCGCGGGATGAGGGGTTGTCACTGGTAGTCGCCCCAAGCGCGTCCGATGCTTGGACCATTCCGAGGCGGCCCTGAAGCCTCTTCCGTCTAGCCGTTGGGGCCTTCCCGCCCCATCCCTCGCCTCGCACCCCCGATTGCTATGCGGTGAGGCTCCTCGGCCGCCTTGGAACCATCTGTGTATCGGACGCATCGCGGGATAAGGGGTTGGCACTGGTAGTCGCCCCAAGCGCGTCCGATGCTTGGAGCATTCCGAGGTGGCCCTGAAGCCTCTTCCGTCTAGCCGTTGGGGCCTTCCCGCCCCATCCCTCGCCTCGCACCCCGATTGATATGCGGTGAGGCTCCTCGGCCGCCTTGGAACTATCTGTGTATCGGACGCATCGCGGGATAAGGGGTTGGCACTGGTAGTCGTCCCAATCGCGTCCGATGCTTGGACCATTCCGAGGCGGCCCTGCAGCCTCTTCCGTTTAGCCGTCGGGGCCTTCCCGCCGCATCCCTCGCCTCGCATCCCGATTCCTATGCGGTGAGTCTTCTCGGCCGCCGCGGAACTATACCTGTTATTGCTACTGCATCCTTCGGCTGGTAACCTCCTCTGCCGCCTTGGAACGTTCTCTTTGTCGGACGCGTCGCGGGATAAGGGGTTGGCACTGGTAGTCGCCCCAAGCGCGCCCGATGCATAGACCGCTCCGAGTTGACCTTGCTTTCAGCCTCTCACATGCATAGACCTCTCTGAGTCGACCCTGCAGCCTCTCACGTTTAGCCTTTGGAATCTCGCCTCACAACATGATTGCTATCCTTGATGCATCCCTTGCCTCGAGCCCTGATTGCTTTCTTGGCTGCATCCCTCCTCTCCTCACAGCCCGGTTGTCATCACTGCTTCATCCGTCGCTTCATGCATTCTGGCTGCTGGGCCCTTCCCACCGCACACCTCGATTGCTATCTCTTCTGCATCACACACCCCGATTGCTATCTCTGCTACATCCCTCGGCTCTCACTTCTGCATCCTTCGCCTCCCACCTCGATTGCTATCAATGCTGCATCCGTAACCTCACACCCCGATTGCTATGCGGGGAGGCTCCTTGGCCGCCTTGGAAATTTCTGTGTGTCGGACGCACCGCGGGATAAGGGGTTGGCACTGGTAGTCGCCCCAAGTGCGCCCGATTCTTAGACCGCTTCGAGGTGACCTCGTAGCCTCTTTCGTCCAGGCTTCCTGCCTTCAACGCCCTTTTTACACCTCGATTGCTATGCGCGGGCTCGTTGGCGTCTATCACCTCTCTGCGAAGAGTGGCACGATGATTGTTGGGGTAAATCGTAGCAGTCCGATCTCTGGCCTTGGGCCATTGTGAGGGCTGATCGATTTCCTGTGCGCATCTCGTGTTCGCCCAGTAACAGACTCGACGACTTGTAATCGGTCTTGTTCCCGATTGTTCCTGGAGGTAGTCTTCGGAACTCTTGGATTTGACCTGTCACTCGAACTGTCCTCTTCCGAGGATGCTTGTGTGTGTGTGCTTGTGCCATTTCCTTGGCGGTATTAACGAGATATTAAAGAGCGGAGTGAGCGCCTCGCCCAGCTATGTTTGGGGCTCTCACTCCCTTACCCGGTGTGCGACCGCTTTGCACGTAGGTTGCGGAGCATCGCGACTCTTTCGATGTTTGGCGGTTGTCTTCCGGTGATGCGTTGGTCCCGAAGTGCACGTTACTAGCATTTCTGCCATTGTTCTCGATCTTTGGCACGTTCCTTCGTTGCAATTGGATATATATCTCCGTTTATACGCGCAGGCTTCTCCCGCCTATTCAGCGCTGTCCCACTCTCAGCACTCTCGTGGTCTCCTTGGCTTCTCTCTCCCGTGAGCGAGCTCTCTTCTCGAGTCTTTTCCATGTCCCATGGAGGTTGCCTTGCGAAATTCGGGCACACAAACGTGACCGGATAAGAGCGGAATTGCCTATGAGGAGAAGCTCACCTTAGGGAGCAGCAATGCCGAGTGTTTCGACAGAGGGTAGAGGGGGCGTTGTTTGGGCGGTTGCACAAAAGAGTGCTACGGTTGCACTGAAGGTTGCTTCTTCGTCTCCGACGAACTCTTCGAGGCAAAAAAGCTTGTATACGGGGTCGAGGTGGGACTGTTCGTGCGAGTTGCGCCACCAAAAGTGCGTAGGGGGCATATACCTGGGAAATGGATGTCTCTGAGTGGCCTTACTCGGTCGCGTGCACGGTGCATTCTCTAACGGCAGGACTGTCGCGAGCATGTGCGGTTCGGATGTTTTCGGGTAAAGGGTTCCGTACGGGATGTTCTTCCCAGGCTCCTGTGAACCGAGACTCTGCATCGTCGTGCTCCGGCTCCCGTGGGTGCTTCATGCCTCGTCGAGCTGTTTGTCGTGGACGATTAAGGCCGAGGCCTTCCTTCGAGAGGGGAATTGTTCAGGCTGG
>NW_026729057.1:47500-67500 GCF_030272615.1 Cryptomeria japonica | reverse complement strand
CTCTGGTGTGCTCCAAAGCTCTCTCTAGCTGCGTGCACCTGCCCCGGCCGCGCACCCGGCCCCGCCCAGCTTCGCTCACCTGTCCCGGGCGTCTGGTGCGGAACCTTAGAGTAAGAAACATCACCGTGCACCTTGGCCAACGTGCGCGACTCGACCGAGCGCGCACTGGCCGAGGTGCACACCGATTTCACCTGGGTGCGCGCGCAGCACCTCGGGCGCACCGGGGTGCGCGCACAACGCCCGGGTTGCACCGTGGCCTGTGTGCTCGGGGCGCCTCGGGTGCGCGCTCGGTGTCGCCCCCGCGCGCGCGGTAGTGCGGGCAGCGCACCCCGGCCCGGCCCGGCCCCGACGAGAACGCAAACGGGCAAAAGGTTTATTCAAATAGCATTGCGACGCCCGGCGAAAAACTAAAAAAGGGTGCAACACCGGGACTTCCCGGGAGGTCACCCATCCCAGTACTACTCCGGCCCAAGCGCGCTTAACTGCGGAGTTCTGATGGGATCCGGTGCACTAACGCTGGTATGATCGCACCCGTTATGAGCTTGTCGCAGTGTGTACTTAGCAAACCGCGACCCACGTGCGAATCCACCCCGGCCACCCACCCCCGTCGAGGTGCACACCCTCCCTCGCGAAGTGCGCCCCGTTCGCCAAGTGTGAGCCCTGCCCGGGTGCGCGCACCTTGCTAGGGCGTCGGGTGTGCACCCGGCCCGGCCTACGTGCGTGCACCTGGACGGGGCGTCGTGTGCGTGCAGTGTCCCGTCTGCAACGCGGTGCCCACACACCACCTCGGGCGCAACGACCTGCGCTCACATGTGGGCCGAGTGCACCTTGGTGCATGTTCGGGGCGCCTCGGGTGCACGCTCGATCTTGCCCCGGTGCACCAAGGCGCTCGGTTTGCCCCGGGTGCGCACTTGGTGCAAGGTGGGCACCCAAAATAGGGATCAAGCACCAAAACACAAGTTTCGGGATGCAAAATGGGACCCAAGGACCACAAATGCGTTCCAAGACCCATGATGGGTCCACGAGAACAAAAATGTGTTCCGAGACTTAATAAACAAATATTGGGTTTTAGGAGAAGAAACATGCTCTGATGCCCAAAACGAGAATCGACCCCGAAAAGGCCACAGGCCAAAAGTGGGATGCGAGACAAAAAAAAATGGGACCCGAGGACCAAAATTGGGTTCCCAGGTCGAAGACAGGGCAACCGGACAAGAAACGACCTCTAAGGCTCGAAATGAGTCCCGACGACTAAAACTTGACAAGAAGCACCCATCAGGCACCCAACTCGACACCCATGGGATGCCGACCCACCCGGGCTTCCACCTAGCACACCTTGGCACCCACCCACCCTCGCACCCAACCTCGCACCCAACTTAGCACCTTTGAACCCACATTGGCACTCACCCTGACCCTGGCACCTTGGAACCCACATTGGCACTCACCTTGACCCTGGCACCCACCTTTGCACTCACCTTGGGACCCACCCTGGCTCCCACCTCGGCACCCACCCAGACACCCACCTTGGTTCCTTGGCACCCACCTTGGATCCTTGGCACCCACCCCGACACCCACCTTGGCACGCAACTTGGCTACTTGCCACCCACCTTGGCTCCTTGACGCCCACCCCGACAACCACCCCGTGACCTACCCTGGCTAGGGTTGGTGCACACCCACCCTGGTGCCCACCTTGGCACCCACCCCATGACCCACCTTGGCACGCACCTTAGTACCCACCCCGTTACCCACCCTAGGACCCACCCCGTGACCCACCTTGGCCAGGGTGGGTGCCTTGGTGCGCACAACTTGCCTGGGCTGCACACCAGGGCGGGCTCAAGATGGCACCCGCGTTCCGTTTTTTTCACTATCTTTCAAAACGGAAATTTTAAAATCTCGTTTTTTTTTTTTTTTTGCCTTTTCTGGAAATTAGTGAAGGCAGCGCATCAAAGGTGCGCAATGCTGGTGCGAACCCGGGAGCGCTCCGATGTGTGCTCCAAGGTGCGGCGTGCACGAAGTCCGAGCCCGGCTTGCCCCGGGTGCGCACCTCGCGTGCACCTTCGCCGGGGTGAGCACCTTGGCTGGGTTGCGCGCCCTGGTGCGCACCAAGGAGCGCTCTGAAGTGTGCTCCAAGGTGCGGCGTGCACGAAGTCGGAGCTCGGTTTGCCCCGGGTGTGCACCTCGGGTGCGCACCTCGCGTGCACCTTCGCTGCGGTGGGCACCTTGGCTGGGTTGCGCGCCTTGGTGGGCACCATGCAGTGCACGAAGTCGGAGCCCGGTTTGCCCCGGGCGCGCACCTCCGCCAGGGTGGGCACCTTGGTGCGCACAACTTGCCTGGGCTGCGCACCAGGAAGGGCTCAAGATGGCACCCGCGTTCCGTTTTTTTCACTATCTTTCAGAACGGAAATTTTAAAATATCGTTTTTTTTTGCCTTTTCTGGAAATTAGTGAAGGCAGCGCATCAAAGGTGCGCAACGCTGGTGCGAACCTGGGAGCGCTCCGATGTGTGCTCCAAGGTGCGGCGTGCACGAAGTCGGAGCCCGGTTTGCCCCGGGTGCGCCCTGGTGGGCACCATGGTGCGCACCAAGGAGCGCTCCGAAGTGTGCTCCAAGGTGCGGCCTGCACGAAGTCGGAGCCCGGTTTGCCCCGGGTGTGCACCGCGGGTGGGCACCTTGGTGCGCATGCCTTGCCTGGGCTGCGCACCAGGGCGGGCTCAAGATGGCACCCGCGTTCCGTTTTTTTCACTATCTTTCAAAACGGAAATTTTAAAATCTCATTTTTTTTTGCCTTTTCTGGAAATTAGTGAAGGCAGCGCATCAAAGGTGCGCACCTCGCTGCCCACCACGGTGCGCAACGCCGGTGGGCACCCGGGAGTGCTTCGAAGTGTGCTCCAAGGTGCTGCGTGCACGTTGTCGGAGCCCGGTTTGCCCCGGGTGCGCACCTCGCGTGCACCTTCGTCGGGGTGGGCACCTTGGCTGGGTTTGCCCCGGCTGCGCTCCGAAGCGGGGTTATTGGAGCGCCGCCTCTTTTTTTGTCGGAGCGTTTGGTGGGGTTTCTCGCATTGGCTCTTCCCAGGCCCGGTTGCCACCCTGGCGCGCACGAAGTCGGAAGTAGGGTTAATTGCCCGGGTGCGCACCTTTGCCAGGGTGGGCACCTTACCTGGGCTGTGCACCCGGGCGGGCTCAAGATGGCACCCGCGTTCCGTTTTTTTCACTATCTTTCAAAACGGAAATTTTAAAATCTCCTCTTTTTTTTGCCTTTTCTGGAAATTAGTGAAGGCAGCGCATCAAAGGTGCGCACCTCGCTGCCCACCTTGGTGTGCTCTGAGGTGCGCACCCGGGAGCGCTACGAAGTGTGCTCCAAGGTGCGGCGTGCACGTTGTCGGAGCCCGGTTTGCCCCGGGTGCGCACCTCGCCTGCACCTTGGCCGGGGTGGGCACCCTGGCTGGGTTTGCCCAGGGTGCGCTCCGAAGCGGGGTTACTGGAGCGCCCCCTCTTTTTTTGTCAGAGCGTTTGGTGGGGTTTCTCGCATTGGCTCTTCCCAGGCCCGGTTGTTGGGTGCGCTCCCACCCTGGCGCGCGCGAAGTTGGAAGTTGGGTTAATTGCCCGGGCGCGCACCTTCGCCAGGGTGGGCACCTTGGTGCGCACACCTTGGCTGGGCTGCGCACCAGGGCGGGCTCAAGATGGCACCAGCATTCCCTTTTTCTCACTATCTTTCAAAACGGAAATTTTAAAATCTCGTTTTCTTTTGCCTTTTATGGAAATTAGTGAAGGCATCGCATCAAAGGTGCGCACCTCGCTGCCCACCTTGGTGTGCTCCGAGGTGCCCACCACGGTGCGCTCCGAGGTGCCCACCACGGTGCGCAACGCCGGTGCGAACCCGGGAGCGCCCCGATGTGTGCTCCAAGGTGCGGCGTGCACGAAGCCGGACCCCGGTTTGCCCCGGGTGCGCACCTCGCGTGCACCTTGGTGCGCACACCTTGGCTGGGTTGCGCGGCCTGGTGGGCACCATGGTGCGCACCAAGGAGCGCTCCGAAGTGTGCTCCAAGGTGCGGCGTGCACGAAGTCCTAGCCCGGTTTGCCCCGGGTGCGCACCTTCGCCGCGGTGGGCACCATGGCGTGCACGAAGTCGGAGCCCGGTTTGCCCCGGGTGCGCACCTCGCGTGCACCTTCGCCGGGGTGGGCACCTCGGCTGGGTTGCGCGCCCTGGTGCGCACCAAGGAGCGCTCCGAAGTGTGCTCCAAGGTGCGGCGTGCACGAAGTCGGAGCCCGGTTTGCCCCGGGTGCGCACCTTCGCCGCGGTGGGCACCCTGGTGCGAACCATGGCGTGCACGAAGTCGGAGCCCGGTTTGCCCCGGGTGCGCACCTCGCGTGCACCTTCGGCGGGGTTGCGCGCCCTGGTGCGCACCAAGGAGCGCTCCGAAGTGTGCTCCAAGGTGCGGCGTGCACGAAGTCGGAGCCCGGTTTGCCCCGGGTGCGCACCTCGCGTGCACCTTCGGCGGGGTTGCGCGCCCTGGTGGGCACCATGGTGCGCACCAAGGAGCGCTCCGAAGTGTGCTCCAAGGTGCGGCGTGCACGAAGTCGGAGCCCGGTTTGCCCCGGGTGCGCACCTCGCGTGCACCTTCGCCGCGGTGGGCACCATGGCGTGCACGAAGTCGGAGCCCGGTTTGCCCCGGGTGCGCACCTCGCGTGCACCTTCGCCGGGGTGGGCACCTCGGCTGGGTTGCGCGCCCTGGTGCGCACCAAGGAGCGCTCCGAAGTGTGCTCCAAGGTGCGGCGTGCACGAAGTCGGAGCCCGGTTTGCCCCGGGTGCGCACCTCGCGTGCACCTTCGCCGCGGTGGGCACCATGGCGTGCACGAAGTCGGAGCCCGGTTTGCCTCGGGTGCGCACCCCGCGTGCACCTTCGCCGGGGTGGGCACCTCGGCTGGGTTGCGCGCCCTGGTGCGCACCAAGGAGCGCTCCGAAGTGTGCTCCAAGGTGCGGCGTGCACGAAGTCGGAGCCCGGTTTGCCCCGGGTGCGCACCTCGCGTGCACCTTCGCCGCGGTGGGCACCTTGGCTGGGTTGGGCACCATTGAGCGCTCCGAAGTGTGCTCCAAGGTGCGCACCATGGCCCTCCAAGGTGCGCAGCATGGCGTGCACGAAGTCGGAGCCCGGTTTGCCCCGGGTGCGCACCTCGCGTGCACCTTCGCCAGGGTGGGCACCTCGGTGCGCACACCTTCTCAATGTTTTCTTGCCTTTTCTGGAAATTGGTGAAGGCAGCGCATCAAAGGTGCGCACCTCGGTGTGCTCCGAGGTGCGAACCCGAGAGCGCTCCGAGGTGCCCACGAAGTCGAAAGTCGGGTTAATTGCATTGTTTTCCCCGGGTGCGCTCCGAGGTGCGCAACATCGGTGCGCACCAAGGAGGGCTCCGAAGTGTGCTCCAAGGTGCGCACGATTCGGAGCTCGGTTTGCCCGGGGTGCGCACACCTTGGCTGGGTTGCGCACCCTTTGTGCGCTCCAAGGTGCGCACGAAGTCGGAGCTCGGTTTGCCCCGGGTGCGCACCTTCGCCAGGGTGCGCACCTTGATGCGCACGCCTTGGCTGGGCTGCGCACCTTGGTGGGCGCCATGGTGCGCACCTTTCGTGCGCTCCAAGGTGCGCACGAAGTCGGAGCTCGGTTTGCCCCGGGTGCGCACCTTGGTGGGCGCCATGGTGCACTCCGAGGTGCCCAAGATTGGTGCGCAACAAGGAGCGCTCCGAAGTGCGCTCCAAGGTGCGCAGGTGCGCGCAAAGTCGAAAGTTGGGTTAATTGTCCGGTTTGCCTCGGGTGCGCACCTTGCGTGCACCTTCGCCAGGGTGGGCGCCTTGGTGCGCACACCTTGGCTGGGCTGCGCACCCGGGCGCGCACACCTTGGCACCCGCGTTTCCTTCATTTTAAATTTTTTTTTTTTACAATCTCTCAAGTGGGAAATTCTATAATCTCAACTTTTTTTGCCTTTTCAGGAAACTTTTGAATGGAGCGCATCATTGGTGCGCTCCGAAGTGTGCTCCAAGGTGCGCACCTCTGGTGTGCTCCAAAGCTCTCTCCAGCTGCGTGCACCTGCCCCGGCCGCGCACCCGGCCCCGCCCAGCTTCGCTCACCTGTCCCGGGCGTCTGGTGCGGAACCTTAGAGTAAGAAACATCACCGTGCACCTTGGCCAACGTGCGCGACTCGACCGAGCGCGCACTGGCCGAGGTGCACACCGATTTCACCTGGGTGCGCGCGCAGCACCTCGGGCGCACCGGGGTGCGCGCACAACGCCCGGGTTGCACCGTGGCCTGTGTGCTCGGGGCGCCTCGGGTGCGCGCTCGGTGTCGCCCCCGCGCGCGCGGTAGTGCGGGCAGCGCACCCCGGCCCGGCCCGGCCCCGACGAGAACGCAAACGGGCAAAAGGTTTATTCAAATAGCATTGCGACGCCCGGCGAAAAACTAAGAAAGGGTGCAACACCGGGACTTCCCGGGAGGTCACCCATCCCAGTACTACTCCGGCCCAAGCGCGCTTAACTGCGGAGTTCTGATGGGATCCGGTGCACTAACGCTGGTATGATCGCACCCGTTATGAGCTTGTCGCAGTGTGTACTTAGCAAACCGCGACCCACGTGCGAATCCACCCCGGCCACCCACCCCCGTCGAGGTGCACACCCTCCCTCGCGAAGTGCGCCCCGTTCGCCAAGTGTGAGCCCTGCCCGGGTGCGCGCACCTTGCTAGGGCGTCGGGTGTGCACCCGGCCCGGCCTACGTGCGTGCACCTGGACGGGGCGTCGTGTGCGTGCAGTGTCCCGTCTGCAACGCGGTGCCCACACACCACCTCGGGCGCAACGACCTGCGCTCACATGTGGGCCGAGTGCACCTTGGTGCATGTTCGGGGCGCCTCGGGTGCACGCTCGATCTTGCCCCGGTGCACCAAGGCGCTCGGTTTGCCCCGGGTGCGCACTTGGTGCAAGGTGGGCACCCAAAATAGGGATCAAGCACCAAAACACAAGTTTCGGGATGCAAAATGGGACCCAAGGACCACAAATGCGTTCCAAGACCCATGATGGGTCCACGAGAACAAAAATGTGTTCCGAGACTTAATAAACAAATATTGGGTTTTAGGAGAAGAAACATGCTCTGATGCCCAAAACGAGAATCGACCCCGAAAAGGCCACAGGCCAAAAGTGGGATGCGAGACAAAAAAAAATGGGACCCGAGGACCAAAATTGGGTTCCCAGGTCGAAGACAGGGCAACCAGACAAGAAACGACCTCTAAGGCTCGAAATGAGTCCCGACGACTAAAACTTGACAAGAAGCACCCATCAGGCACCCAACTCGACACCCATGGGATGCCGACCCACCCGGGCTTCCACCTAGCACACCTTGGCACCCACCCACCCTCGCACCCAACCTCGCACCCAACTTAGCACCTTTGAACCCACATTGGCACTCACCCTGACCCTGGCACCTTGGAACCCACATTGGCACTCACCTTGACCCTGGCACCCACCTTTGCACTCACCTTGGGACCCACCCTGGCTCCCACCTCGGCACCCACCCAGACACCCACCTTGGTTCCTTGGCACCCACCTTGGATCCTTGGCACCCACCCCGACACCCACCTTGGCACGCAACTTGGCTACTTGCCACCCACCTTGGCTCCTTGACGCCCACCCCGACAACCACCCCGTGACCTACCCTGGCTAGGGTTGGTGCACACCCACCCTGGTGCCCACCTTGGCACCCACCCCATGACCCACCTTGGCACGCACCTTAGTACCCACCCTGTTACCCACCCTAGGACCCACCCCGTGACCCACCTTGGCCAGGGTGGGTGCACCCACCCTGGTGCCCACCTTGGCACCCACCCATCCTAGCACCCAGCCTGTGACCGGGCTTGGAACCCAACCTTGCACCCGTCTTGGCCAGTGTGGGTGCGCACCCATCCTGGCACCCACGTTGTGACACACCCTTTAACCCACGCACCCTAGCAGCCACGTTGGCACCCACCTTGGAACACAACCTAGCAACTTGGCACCCACCCCGTGACCCACCTTGGCATCCACCATAGCAGTCGCCCACTTGGCACCCACCTTGGAACCCAAGTTGGCACCCACCTCGGCACCCACCTTGACACTTGTGGACCCACCTTGCCACTCACCCTAGCATCGACCCATCCTAGCACCCACCCTGGCACCTTTGCACCCTAGCACTCACCCATCCTAGCACCTAACCTGTGACCCACCTTGACACTCACCCTCGCACCCACCTTGGAACCCAACCTAGCACCCACCCACCCTGACACCAACCCTAGCACCTACCCACCCTTGCACCCACCCTGTGACCCATCTTGGCACCCACCCATCCTACCACTCAACCTATCACCCACCTTCTCACCCACCTTGGCATCCACCTTAGCACCCACCCACACTGGCACCTTGGCACCCACCTCGGGCAAGGTGGGTGCACACCCACCCTGACACCCAATTTAGAACCAACCGAGCATGTTACCCACCTTGGCACCCACATTGCAGCCCACCCTAGTACCCACCCTATGACCCACATTGGCATCCACACCCTAGCACCCAGGCACCTCGACACCCGCCTTGACACGCACCCTAGCACTAAACCTGTGACCCACCTTGGAACTCACCCTAGAACCCACCCACCCTGTGAACCACCTTGGCATCCACCTTAGCACCCACCCACCTTGGCACCCACTCTAGCACTCACCCATCCTAACACCCAACTTGTTACCCACCTTGGCACCCGCCCTCGCGTCCACCTTGAAACCCACCCTAGCACCCACCCACGCAGGAGCCCACCTTGGCACCCAACCTAACACCCACGCATCCTGGCACCCAACTTGTGACCCACCTTGGAACCCACCCTAGTACCCACCTTTGAACCCACTATATCACCAACCCACCTTGGCACCCACCCTATGACCCTCTTTGGAATCCACCCTAGCACGCACCCACCCTGGCACCCACCATGGAGCGCACCCTAGCACCCACCCACCTCGGCACGCACCTCAACACCCACCTTGGTGTGCGCACTGCGCCAACCTCTCAAAGACCCTATGTGGTGCGCTCCAAAGTGTACACCTTTGGTGCGCTCCAAGGTGCGCACCTTTGGTGCACACCGAGGTGCACACCAAAGTGTGCACCGAGGTGAGCACCAAAGTGCACTCCAAGGTGCACACCAAGGCGTGCACCTTTGGTGCGGTCAATGCAAACGAATTCGGAAGTTGGGGTCGATGTCCTAATCGCTGCTGCAGACTACACGTATGAGAATCGGACAAATAGCTTTATATAGGGGAGGTGTTGCGTTTGATGGGTCGACTCCCCTGGTTGTGTGCACTGCACCAACTTCAAAGACCCTGTCTTGTTTAAGAAGTCAAAAGTTGGGGTGGATGTCCTAATCATTGCTGCAGTCTACGCATGTATGAGAATCAGACAAATAGCTTATATAGGGGAGGTGTTGCATTCGGTGGGTTGACTCCCCTGGTTGTGCGCACTGCGCCAACCTCAAAGACCCCGCATAGCAGAAGAAGTCGGAAGTCGGATTTTGGTGAGCACCAAGGCGTGCACCTTTGGTGCGGTCAACGCAGACGAATTCAGAAGTTGGGGTGGATGTCCTAATCGTTGTTGCAGGCTACACATGTATGAGAATCAGACAAATAGCTTATATAGGGGAGGTGTTGGGTTTGATGGGTCAACTCCCTTGGTTGTGCGCATTACGCCAACCTCAAAGACCTTGTTTTCGTTAAGAAGTCAAAAGTTGGGGTCAATGTCCTAATGGCTCCTGTAGGCTACACATGTATGAGAATCGGACAAATAGCTTATATAGGGGAGGTGTTGGGTTTGATGGGTCGACTCCCCTGGTTGTGCGCATTACGTCAACCTCAAAGACCTTGTTTTCGTTAAGAAGTCAAAAGTTGGGGTCGATGTCCTAATTGCTCCTGTAGACTACACATGTATGAGAATCAGACAAATAGCTTATATAGGGGAGGTGTTGGGTTTGATGGGTTGACTCCCCTAGTTGTTCGCATTACACCAACCTCAAAGACCTTGTTTTCGTTTAGAAGCCGAAAGTTGGGGTCGATGTCCTAATTGCTCCTGCAGGCTACGCATGTATGAGAATCAGACAAATAGCTTATATAGGGGAGGTGTTGGGTTTGATGGGTCGACTCCCCTGGTTGTGCGCATTGCGCCAACCTCAAAGACCCTGCATTGCGGATGAAGTCGAAAGTCAGAGTTTGGTGTGCTACAAGGTGTGGTCGAAGGTGCTCACCTAGGTGTGCACCTTTGGAGCGCAGGAAAAGTGCCCTCCAAAAGTGCGCACCTTTGGAGTGCACAAAAGTGCCCTCCAAAAGTGCGCACCTTTGGAGCGCACAAAAGTGCCCTCCAAAAAGTGCCCTCCAAAAGTGCGCACCTTTGGAGCGCACAAAAGTGCCCTCCAAAAAGTGCCCTCCAAAAGTGCGCACCTTTGGAGTGCAGAAAAGTGCCCTCCAAAAAGTGCCCTCCAAAAGTGTGCACCTTTGGAGTGCACAAAAGTGCCCTCCAAAAGTGCGCACCTTTGGAGCGCAGAAAAGTGCCCTCCAAAAAGTGCCCTCCAAAAGTGCGCACCTTTGGAGCGCAGAAAAGTGCCCTCCAAAAAGTGCCCTCCAAAAGTGCGCACCTTTGGAGCGCAGAAAAGTGCCCTCCAAAAAGTGCCCTCCAAAAGTGCGCACCTTTGGAGCGCAGAAAAGTGCCCTCCAAAAAGTGCCCTCCAAAAGTGCGCACCTTTGGAGCGCACAAAAGTGCCCTCCAAAAAGTGCCCTCCAAAAGTGCGCACCTTTGGAGCGCACAAAAGTGCCCTCCAAAAGTGCGCACCTTTGGAGCGCACAAAAGTGCCCTCCAAAAGTGCGCACTTTTGGTGCGCACCAAGGCGCTGGTTCGGTCGTTGCAGGCGAGTTCGGAAGTTGGGGTCGATGTCCTGAGCGGAGGTGCAAACTACACAGGTGTCGGAATCGGACAAATAGCTTATATAGGGGAGGTGTATGCTTCGATGGGTCGACTCCCCAGGTTGAGCGCACCGCGCCAACCTCAAAGACCCTACGGTATGGATGAAGTCGGAAGTTGGGTCCGATGACCGATTCGATTAGTAGGTATGCTCATGAGGTCGGAATTTGGGTCCGATGACCTGCCATGTGCAGGAAGGCGAATGTTGGCACTGTGCGTTGCAAGGTGCACACCAAGGTGCTGGTGCGGTCTTTTTAGTCGAGTTCGGAAGTTGGGGTCGATGTCCTGATCGGAGGTGCAAGCTACACAGGTGTGGGAATCGGACAAATAGCTTATATAGGGGAGGTGTATGCTTCGTTGGGTCGACTCCCCGGGTTGAGCGCACCGCGCCAACCTCAAAGACCCTACGGTATGGATGAAGTCGGAAGTTGGGTCCGATGACCGATTCGATATGTAGGCATACTCGCGAGGTCGGAATTTGGGTCCGATGACCTGCCATGTGCAGGAAGGCGAATGTTGGCACTGTGCGTTGCAAGGTGCGCACCAAGGCGCTGGTTCGGTCGTTGCAGGCGAGTTCGGAAGTTGGGGTCGATGTCCTGATCGGAGGTGCAAACTACACAGGTGTGGGAATCGGACAAATAGCTTATATAGGGGAGGTGTATGCTTCGTTGGGTCGACTCCCCGGGTTGAGCGCACCGCGCCAACCTCAAAGACCCTACGGTATGGATGAAGTCGGAAGTTGTGTCCGATGACCGATTCGATATGTAGGCATACTCGCGAGGTCGGAATTTGGGTCCGATGACCTGCCATGTGCAGGAAGGCGAATGTTGGGACTGTGCGTCGCAAGGTGCGCACCAAGGCGCTGGTGCCGTCGTTGCAGTCGAGTTCGGAAGTTGGGGTCGATGTCCTGGTCAGAGGTGCAAACTACACAGGTGTGGGAATCGGACAAATAGCTTATATAGGGGAGGTGTATGCTTCGATGGGTCGACTCCCCGGGTTGAGCGCACCGCGCCAACCTCAAAGACCCTACAGTATGGATGAAGTCGGAAGTTGGGTCCGATGACCGATTCGATACGTAGGCATATTGGCGAGGTCTGAATTTGTGTCCGATGACCTGCCATGCGCAGGAAGGCGGAATTTGGGTCCGATGACCGAGTTGATGGCGTGCCATGCGCAGAAAGGCGGAATTTGGGTCCGATGACCGAGTTGATGTTGATGGCCCGCCATGCACAGGAAGGCGGAATTTGGGTCCGATGACCGATTTGAAGGCGTGCCATGCGCAGAAAGGCGGAGTTTGGGTCCGATGACCGAGTTGATATTGATGGCCCGCCATGCGCAGGAAGGCGGAATTTGGGTCCGATGACCTGACATACGCATGGAGTCCGACTCGGGGGCCGATGTTCGATTCGATGACTTGCATTGTGGGTAAAGTCGGAAGTTGTGGTCTTTGACCCGATTCGATGACCAGACTTCGGCTGCTTGAGAATCGGACAAATAACTTATATAGGGGAGGTAGTGTTCTCGAGCATCCTCCCCCCGTGCCCGTTTATGTCGATTGATGCTGGTGCTCGACTGGTTGGAGCGCTCGGATGCAAAAATCTTGCACCAGGATTTATCGATTGTGATGGACACGGCAAGTCTCCTGATTGCTATGCAGGAGCTCATCGTGAATCTCTATGCGGCCTTGGTATGGACTCGACCTGCGGAATGGTTCGGCAATGGTAGTCGCTCCAACACGTCCTTGCAATGGCCACAGAGGTGATTCGACTAGAGCTCCAGTCTAGCTTTTGGGTTGCTTGGCGGACTGGTATAGCCGCGATCGAGTTCCGGCCATGAACGTTTTAGATAGCTCTTGGGCTTTCTGGGACGGAAGTCGGAAGTTTGGGCTGTTGTCCGATTTGATGACCATTCTTCGGATGTGTGAGAATCGGACAAATAACTTATATAGGGGACTGTGTTGTCTCACGCAGCCCCCTCCGTGCCCCTCTATCTCGACCGATGTTGGTGCTTGAAAGGGTTGGGATCGCTCGGATTTATAAACGTGCACCACCATTTGTCGAGTGTGAGGGACGCGGCAGGTCTCCTAAATGCTATACGGGCGCTCTCTGAGAATCTCTATCCGGCCTCGACACAGACTAGTCTTGCTGAATGGTTTGGCACTGGTAGTCGATCCAACACGTCGTTGTTGTGGCCGCCTAGGCGATTCGATTCGAGCCCCCGTCTAGCTTTTGGGTTGCTTGGCGGATTTTGCCCTATCCGCAAGTGAGCTCGGTCCCTAAACGTTCGAGAAACCCGATTGCTATGCGCCGACTCTCTTTCTTGCGAGCCTCCATCTAGCTTTTGGGTCTCTACGGAACGGAAGTCGGAATCTGGGACCGTTGTTTGATTCGACGAGGCAGACTACGGTTGTGCGAGAATCGGACAAATAACTTATATAGGGGAGGTGTTGACTGGAGCATTCTCCCCCGTGCCCCTCTAACTCGACCAATGCTGGCGCTCGAACGGTGGTAGCGCTCGGATTTTCGTTGAGCGCCAGCATTGGTCGATTTAGAGGGGCATGCGAGATTCCCGAATGCTATGCGAGGGCTCTAACGGAAATGTCTATTGGTTTCGGTATGGATGCAATTGCGAGTGGTTCGGCAAAGGTAGTCGTTCCGATGCGTCCATGTCGTGGCCAAATCGATAATTCGATTTGAGCCCTCGTATAGCATTTGGGTCTCTCGATGTGATTCCGCATTCCAGTCCCTTTGGGCACTGCTTGAGCCGCATCCCAGGGGGTTCCCTTCCCAATAATCTGCCTCGCAACCCGATTGCTATGCGGTGAGGCTCCTCGGCCGCCTCGGAACTATCTGTGTATCAGACGCATCGCGGGATAAGGGGTTGGCAACGGTAGTCGCCCCAAGCGCGTCCGATGCTTGGACCATTCCGAGGCGGCCCTGAAGCCTCTTCCGTCTAGCCGTTGGGTCCTTCTCGCCGCATCCCTTGCCTCGCACCCCGATTGCTATGCGGTGAGGCTCCTCGGCCGCCTTGGAACTATCTGTGTATCAGACGCATCGCGGGATAAGGGGTTGTCACTGGTAGTCGCCCCAAGCGCGTCCGATGCTTGGACCATTCCGAGGCGGCCCTGAAGCCTCTTCCGTCTAGCCGTTGGGTCCTTCTCGCCGCATCCCTCGACTCGCACCCCGATTGCTATGCGGTGAGGCTCCTCGGCCGCCTTGGAACTATCTGTGTATCGGACGCGTCGCGGGATAAGGGGTTGTCACTGGTAGTCGCCCCAAGCGCGTCCGATGCTTGGACCATTCCGAGGCGGCCCTGAAGCCTCTTCCGTCTAGCCGTTGGGTCCTTCTCGCCGCATCCCTCGCCTCGCACCCCGATTGCTATGCGGTGAGGCTCCTCGGCCGCCTTGGAACTATCTGTGTATCGGACGCGTCGCGGGATAAGGGGTTGTCACTGGTAGTCGCCCCAAGCGCGTGCGATGCATGGACCATTCCCAGGCGGCCCTGAAGCCTCTTCCGTCTAGCCGTTGGGTCCTTCTCGCCGCATCCCTCGCCTCGCACCCCGATTGCTATGCGGTGAGGCTCCTCGGCCGCCTTGGAACTATCTGTGTATCGGACGCGTCGCGGGATAAGGGGTTGTCACTGGTAGTCGCCCCAAGCGCGTCCGATGCTTGGACCATTCCGAGGCGGCCCTGAAGCCTCTTCCGTCTAGCCGTTGGGTCCTTCTCGCCGCATCCCTCGCCTCGCACCCCGATTGCTATGCGGTGAGGCTCCTCGGCCGCCTTGGAACTATCTGTGTATCGGACGCGTCGCGGGATAAGGGGTTGTCACTGGTAGTCGCCCCAAGCGCGTCCGATGCTTGGACCATTCCGAGGCGGCCCTGAAGCCTCTTCCGTCTAGCCGTTGGGTCCTTCTCGCCGCATCCCTCGCCTCGCACCCCGATTGCTATGCGGTGAGGCTCCTCGGCCGCCTTGGAACTATCTGTGTATCGGACGCGTCGCGGGATAAGGGGTTGTCACTGGTAGTCGCCCCAAGCGCGTCCGATGCTTGGACCATTCCGAGGCGGCCCTGAAGCCTCTTCCGTCTAGCCGTTGGGTCCTTCTCGCCGCATCCCTCGCCTCGCACCCCGATTGCTATGCGGTGAGGCTCCTCGGCCGCCTTGGAACTATCTGTGTATCGGACGCATCGCGGGATAAGGGGTTGTCACTGGTAGTCGCCCCAAGCGCGTCCGATGCTTGGACCATTCCGAGGCGGCCCTGAAGCCTCTTCCGTCTAGCCGTTGGGTCCTTCTCGCCGCATCCCTCGCCTCGCACCCCGATTGCTATGCGGTGAGGCTCCTCGGCCGCCTTGGAACTATCTGTGTATCGGACGCGTCGCGGGATAAGGGGTTGTCACTGGTAGTCGCCCCAAGCGCGTCCGATGCTTGGACCATTCCGAGGCGGCCCTGAAGCCTCTTCCGTCTAGCCGTTGGGTCCTTCTCGCCGCATCCCTCGCCTCGCACCCCGATTGCTATGCGGTGAGGCTCCTCGGCCGCCTTGGAACTATCTGTGTATCGGACGCGTCGCGGGATAAGGGGTTGTCACTGGTAGTCGCCCCAAGCGCGTCCGATGCTTGGACCATTCCGAGGCGGACCTGAAGCCTCTTCCGTCTAGCCGTTGGGTCCTTCTCGCCGCATCCCTCGCCTCGCACCCCGATTGCTATGCGGTGAGGCTCCTCGGCCGCCTTGGAACTATCTGTGTATCGGACGCGTCGCGGGATAAGGGGTTGTCACTGGTAGTCGCCCCAAGCGCGTCCGATGCTTGGACCATTCCGAGGCGGCCCTGAAGCCTCTTCCGTCTAGCCGTTGGGTCCTTCTTGCCGCATCCCTCGCCTCGCACCCCGATTGCTATGCGGTGAGGCTCCTCGGCCGCCTTGGAACTATCTGTGTATCGGACGCGTCGCGGGATAAGGGGTTGTCACTGGTAGTCGCCCCAAGCGCGTCCGATGCTTGGACCATTCCGAGGCGGCCCTGAAGCCTCTTCCGTCTAGCCGTTGGGTCCTTCTCGCCGCATCCCTCGCCTCGCACCCCGATTGCTATGCGGTGAGGCTCCTCGGCCGCCTTGGAACTATCTGTGTATCGGACGCATCGCGGGATAAGGGGTTGTCACTGGTAGTCGCCCCAAGCGCGTCCGATGCTTGGACCATTCCGAGGCGGCCCTGAAGCCTCTTCCGTCTAGCCGTTGGGTCCTTCTCGCCGCATCCCTCGCCTCGCACCCCGATTGCTATGCGGTGAGGCTCCTCGGCCGCCTTGGAACTATCTGTGTATCGGACGCGTCGCGGGATAAGGGGTTGTCACTGGTAGTCGCCCCAAGCGCGTCCGATGCTTGGACCATTCCGAGGCGGACCTGAAGCCTCTTCCGTCTAGCCGTTGGGTCCTTCTCGCCGCATCCCTCGCCTCGCACCCCGATTTCTATGCGGTGAGGCTCCTCGGCCGCCTTGGAACTATCTGTGTATCGGACGCGTCGCGGGATAAGGGGTTGTCACTGGTAGTCGCCCCAAGCGCGTCCGATGCTTGGACCATTCCGAGGCGGCCCTGAAGCCTCTTCCGTCTAGCCGTTGGGTCCTTCTTGCCGCATCCCTCGCCTCGCACCCCGATTGCTATGCGGTGAGGCTCCTCGGCCGCCTTGGAACTATCTGTGTATCGGACGCGTCGCGGGATAAGGGGTTGTCACTGGTAGTCGCCCCAAGCGCGTCCGATGCTTGGACCATTCCGAGGCGGACCTGAAGCCTCTTCCCTCTAGCCGTTGGGGCTTTCTCGCCGCATCCCTCGCCTCGCACCCCGATTGCTATTCGGTGAGGCTCCTCGGCCGCCTTGGAACTATCTGTGTATCGGACGCATCGCGGGATAAGGGGTTGGCAGTGGTAGTCGCCCCAAGCGCGTCCGATGCTTGGACCATTCCGAGGCGGCCCTGCAGCCTCTTCCGTCTAGCCGTTGGGGCCATCTCGCTGCATCCCCCACCTCGCACCACGATTGCTATGCGGTGAGGCTCCTTGGCCGCCTCGGAACTATCTGTGTATCGGACGCATCGCGGGATAAGGGGTTGTCACTGGTAGTCGCCCCAAGCGCGTCCGATGCTTGGACTATTCCGAGGCGGCCCTGCAGCCTCTTCCGTCTAGCCGTTGGGGCCATCTCGCCGCATCCCCCAGCTCCTCGGCCGCCTCGGAACTATCTGTGTATCGGACGCATCGCGGGATAAGGGGTTGGCAGTGGTAGTCGCCCCAAGCGCGTTCGATGCTTGGACTATTCCGAGGCGGCCCCGCAGCCTCTTCCGTCTACCCTTTGGGGCCATCTCGCCGCATCCCTCGCCTCGCACCCCGATTGCTATGCGGTGAGGCTCCTCGGCCGCCTGGGAACTATCTTCGTATCGGATGCATCGCGGGATAAGGGGTTGTCACTGGTAGTCGCCCCAAGCGCGTCCGATGCTTGGACTATTCCGAGGCGGCCCTGTGGCCTCTTCCGTCTAGCCGTTGGGGCCATCTCGCCGCATCCCTCACCTCGCACCCCCATTGCTATGCGGTGAGGCTCCTCGGCCGCCTTGGAACTGTCTTCGTATCGGAAGCATCGCGGGATAAGGGGTTGTCACTGGTAGTCGCCCCAAGCGCGTCCGATGCTTGGACTATTCCGAGGCGGCCCTGCAGCCTCTTCCGTCTAGCCGTTGGGGCCATCTCGCCGCATCCCCCACCTCGCACCCGGATTGCTATGCGGTGAGGCTCCTCGGCCGCCTTGGAACTATCTTCGTATCGGACGCATCGCGGGATAAGGGGTTGTCACTGGTAGTCGCCCCAAGCGCGTCCGATGCTTGGACTATTCCGACGCGGCCCTGTGGCCTCTTCCGTCTAGCCGTTGGGGCCATCTCGCCGCATCCCCCACCTCGCACCCCGATTGCTATGCGGTGAGGCTCCTCGGCCGCCTTGGAACCATCTTCGTATCGGACGCATCGCGGGATGAGGGGTTGTCACTGGTAGTCGCCCCAAGCGCGTCCGATGCTTGGACCATTCCGAGGCGGCCCTGAAGCCTCTTCCGTCTAGCCGTTGGGGCCTTCCCGCCCCATCCCTCGCCTCGCACCCCCGATTGCTATGCGGTGAGGCTCCTCGGCCGCCTTGGAACCATCTGTGTATCGGACGCATCGCGGGATAAGGGGTTGGCACTGGTAGTCGCCCCAAGCGCGTCCGATGCTTGGAGCATTCCGAGGTGGCCCTGAAGCCTCTTCCGTCTAGCCGTTGGGGCCTTCCCGCCCCATCCCTCGCCTCGCACCCCGATTGATATGCGGTGAGGCTCCTCGGCCGCCTTGGAACTATCTGTGTATCGGACGCATCGCGGGATAAGGGGTTGGCACTGGTAGTCGTCCCAATCGCGTCCGATGCTTGGACCATTCCGAGGCGGCCCTGCAGCCTCTTCCGTTTAGCCGTCGGGGCCTTCCCGCCGCATCCCTCGCCTCGCATCCCGATTCCTATGCGGTGAGTCTTCTCGGCCGCCGCGGAACTATACCTGTTATTGCTACTGCATCCTTCGGCTGGTAACCTCCTCTGCCGCCTTGGAACGTTCTCTTTGTCGGACGCGTCGCGGGATAAGGGGTTGGCACTGGTAGTCGCCCCAAGCGCGCCCGATGCATAGACCGCTCCGAGTTGACCTTGCTTTCAGCCTCTCACATGCATAGACCTCTCTGAGTCGACCCTGCAGCCTCTCACGTTTAGCCTTTGGAATCTCGCCTCACAACATGATTGCTATCCTTGATGCATCCCTTGCCTCGAGCCCTGATTGCTTTCTTGGCTGCATCCCTCCTCTCCTCACAGCCCGGTTGTCATCACTGCTTCATCCGTCGCTTCATGCATTCTGGCTGCTGGGCCCTTCCCACCGCACACCTCGATTGCTATCTCTTCTGCATCACACACCCCGATTGCTATCTCTGCTACATCCCTCGGCTCTCACTTTTGCATCCTTCGCCTCCCACCTCGATTGCTATCAATGCTGCATCCGTAACCTCACACCCCGATTGCTATGCGGGGAGGCTCCTTGGCCGCCTTGGAAATTTCTGTGTGTCGGACGCACCGCGGGATAAGGGGTTGGCACTGGTAGTCGCCCCAAGTGCGCCCGATTCTTAGACCGCTTCGAGGTGACCTCGTAGCCTCTTTCGTCCAGGCTTCCTGCCTTCAACGCCCTTTTTACACCTCGATTGCTATGCGCGGGCTCGTTGGCGTCTATCACCTCTCTGCGAAGAGTGGCACGATGATTGTTGGGGTAAATCGTAGCAGTCCGATCTCTGGCCTTGGGCCATTGTGAGGGCTGATCGATTTCCTGTGCGCATCTCGTGTTCGCCCAGTAACAGACTCGACGACTTGTAATCGGTCTTGTTCCCGATTGTTCCTGGAGGTAGTCTTCGGAACTCTTGGATTTGACCTGTCACTCGAACTGTCCTCTTCCGAGGATGCTTGTGTGTGTGTGCTTGTGCCATTTCCTTGGCGGTATTAACGAGATATTAAAGAGCGGAGTGAGCGCCTCGCCCAGCTATGTTTGGGGCTCTCACTCCCTTACCCGGTGTGCGACCGCTTTGCACGTAGGTTGCGGAGCATCGCGACTCTTTCGATGTTTGGCGGTTGTCTTCCGGTGATGCGTTGGTCCCGAAGTGCACGTTACTAGCATTTCTGCCATTGTTCTCGATCTTTGGCACGTTCCTTCGTTGCAATTGGATATATATCTCCGTTTATACGCGCAGGCTTCTCCCGCCTATTCAGCGCTGTCCCACTCTCAGCACTCTCGTGGTCTCCTTGGCTTCTCTCTCCCGTGAGCGAGCTCTCTTCTCGAGTCTTTTCCATGTCCCATGGAGGTTGCCTTGCGAAATTCGGGCACACAAACGTGACCGGATAAGAGCGGAATTGCCTATGAGGAGAAGCTCACCTTAGGGAGCAGCAATGCCGAGTGTTTCGACAGAGGGTAGAGGGGGCGTTGTTTGGGCGGTTGCACAAAAGAGTGCTAC
>NW_026729057.1:12500-37500 GCF_030272615.1 Cryptomeria japonica | reverse complement strand
TGGGCTGCGCACCCGGGCGCGCACACCTTGGCACCCGCGTTTCCTTCATTTTAAATTTTTTTTTTTTACAATCTCTCAAGTGGGAAATTCTATAATCTCAACTTTTTTTGCCTTTTCAGGAAACTTTTGAATGGAGCGCATCATTGGTGCGCTCCGAAGTGTGCTCCAAGGTGCGCACCTCTGGTGTGCTCCAAAGCTCTCTCTAGCTGCGTGCACCTGCCCCGGCCGCGCACCCGGCCCCGCCCAGCTTCGCTCACCTGTCCCGGGCGTCTGGTGCGGAACCTTAGAGTAAGAAACATCACCGTGCACCTTGGCCAACGTGCGCGACTCGACCGAGCGCGCACTGGCCGAGGTGCACACCGATTTCACCTGGGTGCGCGCGCAGCACCTCGGGCGCACCGGGGTGCGCGCACAACGCCCGGGTTGCACCGTGGCCTGTGTGCTCGGGGCGCCTCGGGTGCGCGCTCGGTGTCGCCCCCGCGCGCGCGGTAGTGCGGGCAGCGCACCCCGGCCCGGCCCGGCCCCGACGAGAACGCAAACGGGCAAAAGGTTTATTCAAATAGCATTGCGACGCCCGGCGAAAAACTAAAAAAGGGTGCAACACCGGGACTTCCCGGGAGGTCACCCATCCCAGTACTACTCCGGCCCAAGCGCGCTTAACTGCGGAGTTCTGATGGGATCCGGTGCACTAACGCTGGTATGATCGCACCCGTTATGAGCTTGTCGCAGTGTGTACTTAGCAAACCGCGACCCACGTGCGAATCCACCCCGGCCACCCACCCCCGTCGAGGTGCACACCCTCCCTCGCGAAGTGCGCCCCGTTCGCCAAGTGTGAGCCCTGCCCGGGTGCGCGCACCTTGCTAGGGCGTCGGGTGTGCACCCGGCCCGGCCTACGTGCGTGCACCTGGACGGGGCGTCGTGTGCGTGCAGTGTCCCGTCTGCAACGCGGTGCCCACACACCACCTCGGGCGCAACGACCTGCGCTCACATGTGGGCCGAGTGCACCTTGGTGCATGTTCGGGGCGCCTCGGGTGCACGCTCGATCTTGCCCCGGTGCACCAAGGCGCTCGGTTTGCCCCGGGTGCGCACTTGGTGCAAGGTGGGCACCCAAAATAGGGATCAAGCACCAAAACACAAGTTTCGGGATGCAAAATGGGACCCAAGGACCACAAATGCGTTCCAAGACCCATGATGGGTCCACGAGAACAAAAATGTGTTCCGAGACTTAATAAACAAATATTGGGTTTTAGGAGAAGAAACATGCTCTGATGCCCAAAACGAGAATCGACCCCGAAAAGGCCACAGGCCAAAAGTGGGATGCGAGACAAAAAAAAATGGGACCCGAGGACCAAAATTGGGTTCCCAGGTCGAAGACAGGGCAACCGGACAAGAAACGACCTCTAAGGCTCGAAATGAGTCCCGACGACTAAAACTTGACAAGAAGCACCCATCAGGCACCCAACTCGACACCCATGGGATGCCGACCCACCCGGGCTTCCACCTAGCACACCTTGGCACCCACCCACCCTCGCACCCAACCTCGCACCCAACTTAGCACCTTTGAACCCACATTGGCACTCACCCTGACCCTGGCACCTTGGAACCCACATTGGCACTCACCTTGACCCTGGCACCCACCTTTGCACTCACCTTGGGACCCACCCTGGCTCCCACCTCGGCACCCACCCAGACACCCACCTTGGTTCCTTGGCACCCACCTTGGATCCTTGGCACCCACCCCGACACCCACCTTGGCACGCAACTTGGCTACTTGCCACCCACCTTGGCTCCTTGACGCCCACCCCGACAACCACCCCGTGACCTACCCTGGCTAGGGTTGGTGCACACCCACCCTGGTGCCCACCTTGGCACCCACCCCATGACCCACCTTGGCACGCACCTTAGTACCCACCCCGTTACCCACCCTAGGACCCACCCCGTGACCCACCTTGGCCAGGGTGGGTGCCTTGGTGCGCACAACTTGCCTGGGCTGCACACCAGGGCGGGCTCAAGATGGCACCCGCGTTCCGTTTTTTTCACTATCTTTCAAAACGGAAATTTTAAAATCTCGTTTTTTTTTTTTTTTTGCCTTTTCTGGAAATTAGTGAAGGCAGCGCATCAAAGGTGCGCAATGCTGGTGCGAACCCGGGAGCGCTCCGATGTGTGCTCCAAGGTGCGGCGTGCACGAAGTCCGAGCCCGGCTTGCCCCGGGTGCGCACCTCGCGTGCACCTTCGCCGGGGTGAGCACCTTGGCTGGGTTGCGCGCCCTGGTGCGCACCAAGGAGCGCTCTGAAGTGTGCTCCAAGGTGCGGCGTGCACGAAGTCGGAGCTCGGTTTGCCCCGGGTGTGCACCTCGGGTGCGCACCTCGCGTGCACCTTCGCTGCGGTGGGCACCTTGGCTGGGTTGCGCGCCTTGGTGGGCACCATGCAGTGCACGAAGTCGGAGCCCGGTTTGCCCCGGGCGCGCACCTCCGCCAGGGTGGGCACCTTGGTGCGCACAACTTGCCTGGGCTGCGCACCAGGAAGGGCTCAAGATGGCACCCGCGTTCCGTTTTTTTCACTATCTTTCAGAACGGAAATTTTAAAATATCGTTTTTTTTTGCCTTTTCTGGAAATTAGTGAAGGCAGCGCATCAAAGGTGCGCAACGCTGGTGCGAACCTGGGAGCGCTCCGATGTGTGCTCCAAGGTGCGGCGTGCACGAAGTCGGAGCCCGGTTTGCCCCGGGTGCGCCCTGGTGGGCACCATGGTGCGCACCAAGGAGCGCTCCGAAGTGTGCTCCAAGGTGCGGCCTGCACGAAGTCGGAGCCCGGTTTGCCCCGGGTGTGCACCGCGGGTGGGCACCTTGGTGCGCATGCCTTGCCTGGGCTGCGCACCAGGGCGGGCTCAAGATGGCACCCGCGTTCCGTTTTTTTCACTATCTTTCAAAACGGAAATTTTAAAATCTCATTTTTTTTTGCCTTTTCTGGAAATTAGTGAAGGCAGCGCATCAAAGGTGCGCACCTCGCTGCCCACCACGGTGCGCAACGCCGGTGGGCACCCGGGAGTGCTTCGAAGTGTGCTCCAAGGTGCTGCGTGCACGTTGTCGGAGCCCGGTTTGCCCCGGGTGCGCACCTCGCGTGCACCTTCGTCGGGGTGGGCACCTTGGCTGGGTTTGCCCCGGCTGCGCTCCGAAGCGGGGTTATTGGAGCGCCGCCTCTTTTTTTGTCGGAGCGTTTGGTGGGGTTTCTCGCATTGGCTCTTCCCAGGCCCGGTTGCCACCCTGGCGCGCACGAAGTCGGAAGTAGGGTTAATTGCCCGGGTGCGCACCTTTGCCAGGGTGGGCACCTTACCTGGGCTGTGCACCCGGGCGGGCTCAAGATGGCACCCGCGTTCCGTTTTTTTCACTATCTTTCAAAACGGAAATTTTAAAATCTCCTCTTTTTTTTGCCTTTTCTGGAAATTAGTGAAGGCAGCGCATCAAAGGTGCGCACCTCGCTGCCCACCTTGGTGTGCTCTGAGGTGCGCACCCGGGAGCGCTACGAAGTGTGCTCCAAGGTGCGGCGTGCACGTTGTCGGAGCCCGGTTTGCCCCGGGTGCGCACCTCGCCTGCACCTTGGCCGGGGTGGGCACCCTGGCTGGGTTTGCCCAGGGTGCGCTCCGAAGCGGGGTTACTGGAGCGCCCCCTCTTTTTTTGTCAGAGCGTTTGGTGGGGTTTCTCGCATTGGCTCTTCCCAGGCCCGGTTGTTGGGTGCGCTCCCACCCTGGCGCGCGCGAAGTTGGAAGTTGGGTTAATTGCCCGGGCGCGCACCTTCGCCAGGGTGGGCACCTTGGTGCGCACACCTTGGCTGGGCTGCGCACCAGGGCGGGCTCAAGATGGCACCAGCATTCCCTTTTTCTCACTATCTTTCAAAACGGAAATTTTAAAATCTCGTTTTCTTTTGCCTTTTATGGAAATTAGTGAAGGCATCGCATCAAAGGTGCGCACCTCGCTGCCCACCTTGGTGTGCTCCGAGGTGCCCACCACGGTGCGCTCCGAGGTGCCCACCACGGTGCGCAACGCCGGTGCGAACCCGGGAGCGCCCCGATGTGTGCTCCAAGGTGCGGCGTGCACGAAGCCGGACCCCGGTTTGCCCCGGGTGCGCACCTCGCGTGCACCTTGGTGCGCACACCTTGGCTGGGTTGCGCGGCCTGGTGGGCACCATGGTGCGCACCAAGGAGCGCTCCGAAGTGTGCTCCAAGGTGCGGCGTGCACGAAGTCCTAGCCCGGTTTGCCCCGGGTGCGCACCTTCGCCGCGGTGGGCACCATGGCGTGCACGAAGTCGGAGCCCGGTTTGCCCCGGGTGCGCACCTCGCGTGCACCTTCGCCGGGGTGGGCACCTCGGCTGGGTTGCGCGCCCTGGTGCGCACCAAGGAGCGCTCCGAAGTGTGCTCCAAGGTGCGGCGTGCACGAAGTCGGAGCCCGGTTTGCCCCGGGTGCGCACCTTCACCGCGGTGGGCACCCTGGTGCGCACCATGGCGTGCACGAAGTCGGAGCCCGGTTTGCCCCGGGTGCGCACCTCGCGTGCACCTTCGGCGGGGTTGCGCGCCCTGGTGCGCACCAAGGAGCGCTCCGAAGTGTGCTCCAAGGTGCGGCGTGCACGAAGTCGGAGCCCGGTTTGCCCCGGGTGCGCACCTCGCGTGCACCTTCGGCGGGGTTGCGCGCCCTGGTGGGCACCATGGTGCGCACCAAGGAGCGCTCCGAAGTGTGCTCCAAGGTGCGGCGTGCACGAAGTCGGAGCCCGGTTTGCCCCGGGTGCGCACCTCGCGTGCACCTTCGCCGCGGTGGGCACCATGGCGTGCACGAAGTCGGAGCCCGGTTTGCCCCGGGTGCGCACCTCGCGTGCACCTTCGCCGGGGTGGGCACCTCGGCTGGGTTGCGCGCCCTGGTGCGCACCAAGGAGCGCTCCGAAGTGTGCTCCAAGGTGCGGCGTGCACGAAGTCGGAGCCCGGTTTGCCCCGGGTGCGCACCTCGCGTGCACCTTCGCCGCGGTGGGCACCATGGCGTGCACGAAGTCGGAGCCCGGTTTGCCTCGGGTGCGCACCCCGCGTGCACCTTCGCCGGGGTGGGCACCTCGGCTGGGTTGCGCGCCCTGGTGCGCACCAAGGAGCGCTCCGAAGTGTGCTCCAAGGTGCGGCGTGCACGAAGTCGGAGCCCGGTTTGCCCCGGGTGCGCACCTCGCGTGCACCTTCGCCGCGGTGGGCACCTTGGCTGGGTTGGGCACCATTGAGCGCTCCGAAGTGTGCTCCAAGGTGCGCACCATGGCCCTCCAAGGTGCGCAGCATGGCGTGCACGAAGTCGGAGCCCGGTTTGCCCCGGGTGCGCACCTCGCGTGCACCTTCGCCAGGGTGGGCACCTCGGTGCGCACACCTTCTCAATGTTTTCTTGCCTTTTCTGGAAATTGGTGAAGGCAGCGCATCAAAGGTGCGCACCTCGGTGTGCTCCGAGGTGCGAACCCGAGAGCGCTCCGAGGTGCCCACGAAGTCGAAAGTCGGGTTAATTGCATTGTTTTCCCCGGGTGCGCTCCGAGGTGCGCAACATCGGTGCGCACCAAGGAGGGCTCCGAAGTGTGCTCCAAGGTGCGCACGATTCGGAGCTCGGTTTGCCCGGGGTGCGCACACCTTGGCTGGGTTGCGCACCCTTTGTGCGCTCCAAGGTGCGCACGAAGTCGGAGCTCGGTTTGCCCCGGGTGCGCACCTTCGCCAGGGTGCGCACCTTGATGCGCACGCCTTGGCTGGGCTGCGCACCTTGGTGGGCGCCATGGTGCGCACCTTTCGTGCGCTCCAAGGTGCGCACGAAGTCGGAGCTCGGTTTGCCCCGGGTGCGCACCTTGGTGGGCGCCATGGTGCACTCCGAGGTGCCCAAGATTGGTGCGCACCAAGGAGCGCTCCGAAGTGCGCTCCAAGGTGCGCAGGTGCGCGCGAAGTCGAAAGTTGGGTTAATTGTCCGGTTTGCCTCGGGTGCGCACCTTGCGTGCACCTTCGCCAGGGTGGGCGCCTTGGTGCGCACACCTTGGCTGGGCTGCGCACCCGGGCGCGCACACCTTGGCACCCGCGTTTCCTTCATTTTAAATTTTTTTTTTTTACAATCTCTCAAGTGGGAAATTCTATAATCTCAACTTTTTTTGCCTTTTCAGGAAACTTTTGAATGGAGCGCATCATTGGTGCGCTCCGAAGTGTGCTCCAAGGTGCGCACCTCTGGTGTGCTCCAAAGCTCTCTCCAGCTGCGTGCACCTGCCCCGGCCGCGCACCCGGCCCCGCCCAGCTTCGCTCACCTGTCCCGGGCGTCTGGTGCGGAACCTTAGAGTAAGAAACATCACCGTGCACCTTGGCCAACGTGCGCGACTCGACCGAGCGCGCACTGGCCGAGGTGCACACCGATTTCACCTGGGTGCGCGCGCAGCACCTCGGGCGCACCGGGGTGCGCGCACAACGCCCGGGTTGCACCGTGGCCTGTGTGCTCGGGGCGCCTCGGGTGCGCGCTCGGTGTCGCCCCCGCGCGCGCGGTAGTGCGGGCAGCGCACCCCGGCCCGGCCCGGCCCCGACGAGAACGCAAACGGGCAAAAGGTTTATTCAAATAGCATTGCGACGCCCGGCGAAAAACTAAGAAAGGGTGCAACACCGGGACTTCCCGGGAGGTCACCCATCCTAGTACTACTCCGGCCCAAGCGCGCTTAACTGCGGAGTTCTGATGGGATCCGGTGCACTAACGCTGGTATGATCGCACCCGTTATGAGCTTGTCGCAGTGTGTACTTAGCAAACCGCGACCCACGTGCGAATCCACCCCGGCCACCCACCCCCGTCGAGGTGCACACCCTCCCTCGCGAAGTGCGCCCCGTTCGCCAAGTGTGAGCCCTGCCCGGGTGCGCGCACCTTGCTAGGGCGTCGGGTGTGCACCCGGCCCGGCCTACGTGCGTGCACCTGGACGGGGCGTCGTGTGCGTGCAGTGTCCCGTCTGCAACGCGGTGCCCACACACCACCTCGGGCGCAACGACCTGCGCTCACATGTGGGCCGAGTGCACCTTGGTGCATGTTCGGGGCGCCTCGGGTGCACGCTCGATCTTGCCCCGGTGCACCAAGGCGCTCGGTTTGCCCCGGGTGCGCACTTGGTGCAAGGTGGGCACCCAAAATAGGGATCAAGCACCAAAACACAAGTTTCGGGATGCAAAATGGGACCCAAGGACCACAAATGCGTTCCAAGACCCATGATGGGTCCACGAGAACAAAAATGTGTTCCGAGACTTAATAAACAAATATTGGGTTTTAGGAGAAGAAACATGCTCTGATGCCCAAAACGAGAATCGACCCCGAAAAGGCCACAGGCCAAAAGTGGGATGCGAGACAAAAAAAAATGGGACCCGAGGACCAAAATTGGGTTCCCAGGTCGAAGACAGGGCAACCGGACAAGAAACGACCTCTAAGGCTCGAAATGAGTCCCGACGACTAAAACTTGACAAGAAGCACCCATCAGGCACCCAACTCGACACCCATGGGATGCCGACCCACCCGGGCTTCCACCTAGCACACCTTGGCACCCACCCACCCTCGCACCCAACCTCGCACCCAACTTAGCACCTTTGAACCCACATTGGCACTCACCCTGACCCTGGCACCTTGGAACCCACATTGGCACTCACCTTGACCCTGGCACCCACCTTTGCACTCACCTTGGGACCCACCCTGGCTCCCACCTCGGCACCCACCCAGACACCCACCTTGGTTCCTTGGCACCCACCTTGGATCCTTGGCACCCACCCCGACACCCACCTTGGCACGCAACTTGGCTACTTGCCACCCACCTTGGCTCCTTGACGCCCACCCCGACAACCACCCCGTGACCTACCCTGGCTAGGGTTGGTGCACACCCACCCTGGTGCCCACCTTGGCACCCACCCCATGACCCACCTTGGCACGCACCTTAGTACCCACCCTGTTACCCACCCTAGGACCCACCCCGTGACCCACCTTGGCCAGGGTGGGTGCACCCACCCTGGTGCCCACCTTGGCACCCACCCATCCTAGCACCCAGCCTGTGACCGGGCTTGGAACCCAACCTTGCACCCGTCTTGGCCAGTGTGGGTGCGCACCCATCCTGGCACCCACGTTGTGACACACCCTTTAACCCACGCACCCTAGCAGCCACGTTGGCACCCACCTTGGAACACAACCTAGCAACTTGGCACCCACCCCGTGACCCACCTTGGCATCCACCATAGCAGTCGCCCACTTGGCACCCACCTTGGAACCCAAGTTGGCACCCACCTCGGCACCCACCTTGACACTTGTGGACCCACCTTGCCACTCACCCTAGCATCGACCCATCCTAGCACCCACCCTGGCACCTTTGCACCCTAGCACTCACCCATCCTAGCACCTAACCTGTGACCCACCTTGACACTCACCCTCGCACCCACCTTGGAACCCAACCTAGCACCCACCCACCCTGACACCAACCCTAGCACCTACCCACCCTTGCACCCACCCTGTGACCCATCTTGGCACCCACCCATCCTACCACTCAACCTATCACCCACCTTCTCACCCACCTTGGCATCCACCTTAGCACCCACCCACACTGGCACCTTGGCACCCACCTCGGGCAAGGTGGGTGCACACCCACCCTGACACCCAATTTAGAACCAACCGAGCATGTTACCCACCTTGGCACCCACATTGCAGCCCACCCTAGTACCCACCCTATGACCCACATTGGCATCCACACCCTAGCACCCAGGCACCTCGACACCCGCCTTGACACGCACCCTAGCACTAAACCTGTGACCCACCTTGGAACTCACCCTAGAACCCACCCACCCTGTGAACCACCTTGGCATCCACCTTAGCACCCACCCACCTTGGCACCCACTCTAGCACTCACCCATCCTAACACCCAACTTGTTACCCACCTTGGCACCCGCCCTCGCGTCCACCTTGAAACCCACCCTAGCACCCACCCACGCAGGAGCCCACCTTGGCACCCAACCTAACACCCACGCATCCTGGCACCCAACTTGTGACCCACCTTGGAACCCACCCTAGTACCCACCTTTGAACCCACTATATCACCAACCCACCTTGGCACCCACCCTATGACCCTCTTTGGAATCCACCCTAGCACGCACCCACCCTGGCACCCACCATGGAGCGCACCCTAGCACCCACCCACCTCGGCACGCACCTCAACACCCACCTTGGTGTGCGCACTGCGCCAACCTCTCAAAGACCCTATGTGGTGCGCTCCAAAGTGTACACCTTTGGTGCACTCCAAGGTGCGCACCTTTGGTGCACACCGAGGTGCACACCAAAGTGTGCACCGAGGTGAGCACCAAAGTGCACTCCAAGGTGCACACCAAGGCGTGCACCTTTGGTGCGGTCAATGCAAACGAATTCGGAAGTTGGGGTCGATGTCCTAATCGCTGCTGCAGACTACACGTATGAGAATCGGACAAATAGCTTTATATAGGGGAGGTGTTGCGTTTGATGGGTCGACTCCCCTGGTTGTGTGCACTGCACCAACTTCAAAGACCCTGTCTTGTTTAAGAAGTCAAAAGTTGGGGTGGATGTCCTAATCATTGCTGCAGTCTACGCATGTATGAGAATCAGACAAATAGCTTATATAGGGGAGGTGTTGCATTCGGTGGGTTGACTCCCCTGGTTGTGCGCACTGCGCCAACCTCAAAGACCCCGCATAGCAGAAGAAGTCGGAAGTCGGATTTTGGTGAGCACCAAGGCGTGCACCTTTGGTGCGGTCAACGCAGACGAATTCAGAAGTTGGGGTGGATGTCCTAATCGTTGTTGCAGGCTACACATGTATGAGAATCAGACAAATAGCTTATATAGGGGAGGTGTTGGGTTTGATGGGTCAACTCCCTTGGTTGTGCGCATTACGCCAACCTCAAAGACCTTGTTTTCGTTAAGAAGTCAAAAGTTGGGGTCAATGTCCTAATGGCTCCTGTAGGCTACACATGTATGAGAATCGGACAAATAGCTTATATAGGGGAGGTGTTGGGTTTGATGGGTCGACTCCCCTGGTTGTGCGCATTACGTCAACCTCAAAGACCTTGTTTTCGTTAAGAAGTCAAAAGTTGGGGTCGATGTCCTAATTGCTCCTGTAGACTACACATGTATGAGAATCAGACAAATAGCTTATATAGGGGAGGTGTTGGGTTTGATGGGTTGACTCCCCTAGTTGTTCGCATTACACCAACCTCAAAGACCTTGTTTTCGTTTAGAAGCCGAAAGTTGGGGTCGATGTCCTAATTGCTCCTGCAGGCTACGCATGTATGAGAATCAGACAAATAGCTTATATAGGGGAGGTGTTGGGTTTGATGGGTCGACTCCCCTGGTTGTGCGCATTGCGCCAACCTCAAAGACCCTGCATTGCGGATGAAGTCGAAAGTCAGAGTTTGGTGTGCTACAAGGTGTGGTCGAAGGTGCTCACCTAGGTGTGCACCTTTGGAGCGCAGGAAAAGTGCCCTCCAAAAGTGCGCACCTTTGGAGTGCACAAAAGTGCCCTCCAAAAGTGCGCACCTTTGGAGCGCACAAAAGTGCCCTCCAAAAAGTGCCCTCCAAAAGTGCGCACCTTTGGAGCGCACAAAAGTGCCCTCCAAAAAGTGCCCTCCAAAAGTGCGCACCTTTGGAGTGCAGAAAAGTGCCCTCCAAAAAGTGCCCTCCAAAAGTGTGCACCTTTGGAGTGCACAAAAGTGCCCTCCAAAAGTGCGCACCTTTGGAGCGCAGAAAAGTGCCCTCCAAAAAGTGCCCTCCAAAAGTGCGCACCTTTGGAGCGCAGAAAAGTGCCCTCCAAAAAGTGCCCTCCAAAAGTGCGCACCTTTGGAGCGCAGAAAAGTGCCCTCCAAAAAGTGCCCTCCAAAAGTGCGCACCTTTGGAGCGCACAAAAGTGCCCTCCAAAAAGTGCCCTCCAAAAGTGCGCACCTTTGGAGCGCACAAAAGTGCCCTCCAAAAGTGCGCACCTTTGGAGCGCACAAAAGTGCCCTCCAAAAGTGCGCACTTTTGGTGCGCACCAAGGCGCTGGTTCGGTCGTTGCAGGCGAGTTCGGAAGTTGGGGTCGATGTCCTGAGCGGAGGTGCAAACTACACAGGTGTCGGAATCGGACAAATAGCTTATATAGGGGAGGTGTATGCTTCGATGGGTCGACTCCCCAGGTTGAGCGCACCGCGCCAACCTCAAAGACCCTACGGTATGGATGAAGTCGGAAGTTGGGTCCGATGACCGATTCGATTAGTAGGTATGCTCATGAGGTCGGAATTTGGGTCCGATGACCTGCCATGTGCAGGAAGGCGAATGTTGGCACTGTGCGTTGCAAGGTGCACACCAAGGTGCTGGTGCGGTCTTTTTAGTCGAGTTCGGAAGTTGGGGTCGATGTCCTGATCGGAGGTGCAAGCTACACAGGTGTGGGAATCGGACAAATAGCTTATATAGGGGAGGTGTATGCTTCGTTGGGTCGACTCCCCGGGTTGAGCGCACCGCGCCAACCTCAAAGACCCTACGGTATGGATGAAGTCGGAAGTTGGGTCCGATGACCGATTCGATATGTAGGCATACTCGCGAGGTCGGAATTTGGGTCCGATGACCTGCCATGTGCAGGAAGGCGAATGTTGGCACTGTGCGTTGCAAGGTGCGCACCAAGGCGCTGGTTCGGTCGTTGCAGGCGAGTTCGGAAGTTGGGGTCGATGTCCTGATCGGAGGTGCAAACTACACAGGTGTGGGAATCGGACAAATAGCTTATATAGGGGAGGTGTATGCTTCGTTGGGTCGACTCCCCGGGTTGAGCGCACCGCGCCAACCTCAAAGACCCTACGGTATGGATGAAGTCGGAAGTTGTGTCCGATGACCGATTCGATATGTAGGCATACTCGCGAGGTCGGAATTTGGGTCCGATGACCTGCCATGTGCAGGAAGGCGAATGTTGGGACTGTGCGTCGCAAGGTGCGCACCAAGGCGCTGGTGCCGTCGTTGCAGTCGAGTTCGGAAGTTGGGGTCGATGTCCTGGTCAGAGGTGCAAACTACACAGGTGTGGGAATCGGACAAATAGCTTATATAGGGGAGGTGTATGCTTCGATGGGTCGACTCCCCGGGTTGAGCGCACCGCGCCAACCTCAAAGACCCTACAGTATGGATGAAGTCGGAAGTTGGGTCCGATGACCGATTCGATACGTAGGCATATTGGCGAGGTCTGAATTTGTGTCCGATGACCTGCCATGCGCAGGAAGGCGGAATTTGGGTCCGATGACCGAGTTGATGGCGTGCCATGCGCAGAAAGGCGGAATTTGGGTCCGATGACCGAGTTGATGTTGATGGCCCGCCATGCACAGGAAGGCGGAATTTGGGTCCGATGACCGATTTGAAGGCGTGCCATGCGCAGAAAGGCGGAGTTTGGGTCCGATGACCGAGTTGATATTGATGGCCCGCCATGCGCAGGAAGGCGGAATTTGGGTCCGATGACCTGACATACGCATGGAGTCCGACTCGGGGGCCGATGTTCGATTCGATGACTTGCATTGTGGGTAAAGTCGGAAGTTGTGGTCTTTGACCCGATTCGATGACCAGACTTCGGCTGCTTGAGAATCGGACAAATAACTTATATAGGGGAGGTAGTGTTCTCGAGCATCCTCCCCCCGTGCCCGTTTATGTCGATTGATGCTGGTGCTCGACTGGTTGGAGCGCTCGGATGCAAAAATCTTGCACCAGGATTTATCGATTGTGATGGACACGGCAAGTCTCCTGATTGCTATGCAGGAGCTCATCGTGAATCTCTATGCGGCCTTGGTATGGACTCGACCTGCGGAATGGTTCGGCAATGGTAGTCGCTCCAACACGTCCTTGCAATGGCCACAGAGGTGATTCGACTAGAGCTCCAGTCTAGCTTTTGGGTTGCTTGGCGGACTGGTATAGCCGCGATCGAGTTCCGGCCATGAACGTTTTAGATAGCTCTTGGGCTTTCTGGGACGGAAGTCGGAAGTTTGGGCTGTTGTCCGATTTGATGACCATTCTTCGGATGTGTGAGAATCGGACAAATAACTTATATAGGGGACTGTGTTGTCTCACGCAGCCCCCTCCGTGCCCCTCTATCTCGACCGATGTTGGTGCTTGAAAGGGTTGGGATCGCTCGGATTTATAAACGTGCACCACCATTTGTCGAGTGTGAGGGACGCGGCAGGTCTCCTAAATGCTATACGGGCGCTCTCTGAGAATCTCTATCCGGCCTCGACACAGACTAGTCTTGCTGAATGGTTTGGCACTGGTAGTCGATCCAACACGTCGTTGTTGTGGCCGCCTAGGCGATTCGATTCGAGCCCCCGTCTAGCTTTTGGGTTGCTTGGCGGATTTTGCCCTATCCGCAAGTGAGCTCGGTCCCTAAACGTTCGAGAAACCCGATTGCTATGCGCCGACTCTCTTTCTTGCGAGCCTCCATCTAGCTTTTGGGTCTCTACGGAACGGAAGTCGGAATCTGGGACCGTTGTTTGATTCGACGAGGCAGACTACGGTTGTGCGAGAATCGGACAAATAACTTATGTAAGGGGCTGCTGTCTCAGGGAGATCAGTAGGCTTCTGGGGTTGTAAGTCCCTTGTTATTCTCAGCAGGTGGAAGTTGTGGTGATTGACAAAGGGTTAATGCCAAGCTACAGTTGTGTGAGAATTGGACGAAAAACTTATATATGGGGGTCGGTTGAAAGAATAGCCGAGTGCCAGGAGTGCACCAAGGTGGTCTGCGGTAGACACCTCCTCCTAGGGGTGAAGAAGAGTAACCCTGCCCTCTAGTCTCAGGGAGATAGAGGTCCTACATGGACATTAGGGGTGAAGTAGAGTAACCCCGCCTTATCATTGGATGGTGAGGTTTACTGGTGGAGGCATTCTCATGGTCCCTATCTCAGTGAAGCGGAGTAACTGAGCCAATGTTGGGGATGACTCCCGGGGAGTTATCGATGACCCGAGGACTAGGGAAGTGGAGTACCTAGGCTCTTGCGAGAAGGATGATCGTGCAATGGATTGTCCCGGTTGGGGAAATGGAGTACCCAAGATCTTGTAAGGGGGATGGCCGTGCAATGGGCTATCTATATCGGAATGTTGGAGCTTGAGAGTTGGGCAAGCTATGTGGGTTGAGTTGCAGAGCTGGAAGTCCATGTGTCTTGTGGAACAAGTGGGGTGATGTGCCGAGCACGCACCTAGGTTACCTGAAGTGGGATTTGTATTGAGATCCGGGATCTCAAGGCCCTAGAGTGGGGGTCAAATGTGGCAGTAGGGACTGGGTTCCGAAAGTGTGCTCATGTGGAGCCAAGCCATGAGGCGAGTCCAAGAGGGTGACAAAGATGGATGAGTTGCATGACCGAAAAGTGGACATGGTCCATAGGCGAGTTGCTCTGGGAGCACAGCCGAGTCGAAGGAGAGTTCAGCGACCAAGGATATTGGATTGGATCATGGAGCGAAGAGCTTGGTGCCCAAGTAGGAGTGCAAGGTGTTTTGTCAGTCTGAGAGACTTAGACTGAGTGTTTGCATGGAGCTGGTTATTGTGCATAGGATGTACAGGGAACCGGGTTCACCAGTGAAGCCATGTAGGCATAGGCCAGGGGCCCAAAGCAGTGCGACTTGGAGTCCTTGTTCAGGAAGGAGTTCTGAGTTGTGTACTGGGTAAGCCGTCGCAGGCTCGGGAGGGAGTCAGTGGTGCGCCAGGTTGAGTTCCGAAGGAGACAGGGTCTTCGTGGATCAGGAGACTATCTAAGAAGCTAACGCCAGGGGCGAGGTGCAGTGGTATCTGTGCTGGTGTTTCAAGAGTGGACGTTGATCTAGGGGCAGGAACTTGTAATTGGATGCTTGGGAAGTATTCAGGGTAGTGACCAACGACAGAGTTGGAATTGTTTGTAGATCGAGCCAGGGGCCGTCTCTTCATAACAATAAAGCTATCTATTGCCCCAGTGTTGTGTTCATTGTGTGGAGATGGACAAACAGGAAGCTAGCTCAGGGAGTCTAGTCATCCCATGAGATATGTTTGGTGCTTGAGGGTTCAGAGGAGCTGAGGGAGGCCAACATGGGGTGCCAGTGCTGTGGGAGTACTGGGCATGCTCAGGGAGTGTGCAAAGTTGGAGCCGGAGGACTTAAGGAGTTCCGGATGGGTCAGTGTTAGTAGTCAGGGTCTTATGGGGGACTCAAGAAGGCGAAGACATCGAGGAGACCTGTAAGCTTGTACCAGGGGTGCAAGGATGGTGCAACAAGACAGTGCTAGAGTAGAGTCGGGGACTTGAAGGGAGTGCTAGAAGCATCAGGATGAAGGAAACCCGTGAGAGGGTTGGCATGCACTTCTATTCCGCATGGGTGTGTGTTAATGTGGTCAGGTGGTGGACACTTGAAAAGGGTATGGCGTAGTCTGGAAACAAGAAAGGACTTGTCCGCAATGGAAGTCGTGAGTAAGGTTTGCCAGTGCCGCATGAGGTTTGACCTCCTTTGGAAGGAAAAAGCTTGTTTGGGCAGCAGGCCGGTCTAGCCCCGTGACAGTTGGTATCAGAGCATAATAATTGGCAGGGCCAGTTAGATGAGCTGAGGTAGCTGGGCTATCAAGTGGTCAGAGGAAGACTGCGAAGGCGGATTGTGGTTTGCAGTGTCGAGGACAGGTAGACCAGGGTGGCTAGCAGGGCGTGGTCACTAAAAATGGGAGGCCAATCCAGGTAGGGATAAGGATGGTGAAGTCCGTGGCCGAGTTCCATGAGTGGTAGTCAGCTGGTTGGAGTTTGTGCCTGGGGCCGAGTTCCATCGGGAAGGGACTATGCTAGTGGAGCGACAAGGGATCCGGAGTGGATCTCTTGGTTGGGAAAATCTTGCACGGGAAGTGCCTTAGTAGTTCGAGTGGAGCGAAGTAGGCAAGGTGTGAGTCGGTATTGAACTGGGTTCAGTGCTGGAAGCAGTCGGCAGGGCCGCAAGATTTGATATGGTAGTGTCCAAGGGTAGTGGCATTTAAGACCAGTCAAAGGGGTTAGGAGCTGCGAGGAGCAGTGTGGTGTAGGGTCTTGTCAAGGACGGATCCGAGGTGAAATCAATGGAGCTGTATGGTACAGTGTGGTGTAGGATCTTGTCAAGGACGGGTTCGAGGTGTAACAATTTGGGCTGTGGATGGCGTAAGGTCATTCCCAGTGTGGTGTAGGGTTGTGTCCAGGACATGATCCGAGGTGCAAATTGGGTGGCGAAGCAGGTCCGATGGTGGAAAGCCAGTGAGGGGCCAAGTCACAAAGGAAGTCAAGGGAAAGAGGCAGTACCTTGCCCACATTGGATGTGGTTTGCAAAGGCATCGGGCACAAGAGGTTGGCTAGCTTACAAATGTTGATGGCTTCTTTGGGTTGCAGCACCGAGGGCGCAGGGCGTTCCGTGGACAGTGCGTCAGTCAGACAAAGTGGCACAATGGATGGAAGTGAGTTCACCGAATGTGTAGGATGTAATGCAAGAGTTGGGTGTCTTCAGGGAAGTGCACCTAAGATGTAGGATTGTGTCTGGGACATGATCTGAGGTATGAATTTGTGGCGGGTTAGGTCTGAAGGTTGGGAACCAAAGATGGGACCGTCACAAGAGAAAGTCAAGGGAAGGAGTGAGTACCTTGCCCACATTGGGTGTGGATTGCAGAGGCATTATGCACGAGAGGTTGGTCGGCTGAATGACGTTGGTAGTTTCTTTGGGTTGCAGCACCGAGGGCGCAGGGCGTTCCATGGACAGTGCATCAGTCAGACAAAGTAGTACAGCAGATTGAAGTAGACAAGATCGAATGTGTGGGATGCAATGCAAGATGGGTGTCTTCAGGGAAGTGCACCTAGGCAGACTCATGAGGTGTGGGTTTGCGAGAGTACACCAAGGAGGTGGAAGTGATTGACAAGTACCAGGAGGATCATGTGCAGCTAGAGGTGGATCAATGGGAGTATGTTGGTTGTTGTTCTTGAGTTGAGTTGTTGGGGACAAGGATAAGACGCGGGGCGCACCGGGGTCAGTCAACAGGCAATCAGGATGGCACTACAGAAAGGAAGTTGAGAGCTGAAGGTTGAATGTGCGACTTGGGAAGTCAGTTGGGTGTTTTGGTCAGTGGAGTATGTGTCTTCAGGGTGGCCAGATACCAGGGGCTTGCACAACAGGGTTGGTAGCAGGCGTGTCTTTCAGTGGATGCTAGGATTGGATCCGGGAGCAGTGGAAGTTGGAAGACAAGGGTGTCGTCGAGGATGGCACTAGTGGCTGAGTTGAGAGGTGAGCATGGTTTGTGGTGTTCTGTCGTGTTGCGGTGCAAACGGTGGAGTCTTGGAGATGTAGAAGCCGGTATGGGGCATGGTGCAGTCGAATATCACAGAGTTGTTTCACGGATGTTCAAACAAGGACAGTCAGCTCAGTGGAAGTCAAGGACTAGGTTCTTGCAATATGTTGTTGAGTCAGGGACTAGCAGCAGAGATCAGTTGGAGGCAAGAGTGTGTCTTCACAAGATCAGTGCGGAGGCAGTGAGTTAGACTCAGGGGGTTGCCGAAGCGAGTTAGCCATGGATGGGATTCATGCAAGTGAAAGTCCAGTATGGGGTATGCTGGCAAGTATCAAGTATGTCAGGGACAAAAACGATACAAGTGCAGGGCACAGTGAATCCGAAGTTCACTTTTAACAGGTCCTAATGTTGCGAAGGACGAGACTCGGGTCGAATGGTCCGGCGCCGAGGACGTCGCCTGTTTTAAGTGGGGGAGGATGTAAGGGGCTGCTGTCTCAGGGAGATCAGTAGGCTTCTGGGGTTGTAAGTCCCTTGTTATTCTCAGCAGGTGGAAGTTGTGGTGATTGACAAAGGGTTAATGCCAAGCTACAGTTGTGTGAGAATTGGACGAAAAACTTATATATGGGGGTCGGTTGAAAGAATAGCCGAGTGCCAGGAGTGCACCAAGGTGGTCTGCGGTAGACACCTCCTCCTAGGGGTGAAGAAGAGTAACCCTGCCCTCTAGTCTCAGGGAGATAGAGGTCCTACATGGACATTAGGGGTGAAGTAGAGTAACCCCGCCTTATCATTGGATGGTGAGGTTTACTGGTGGAGGCATTCTCATGGTCCCTATCTCAGTGAAGCGGAGTAACTGAGCCAATGTTGGGGATGACTCCCGGGGAGTTATCGATGACCCGAGGACTAGGGAAGTGGAGTACCTAGGCTCTTGCGAGAAGGATGATCGTGCAATGGATTGTCCCGGTTGGGGAAATGGAGTACCCAAGATCTTGTAAGGGGGATGGCCGTGCAATGGGCTATCTATATCGGAATGTTGGAGCTTGAGAGTTGGGCAAGCTATGTGGGTTGAGTTGCAGAGCTGGAAGTCCATGTGTCTTGTGGAACAAGTGGGGTGATGTGCCGAGCACGCACCTAGGTTACCTGAAGTGGGATTTGTATTGAGATCCGGGATCTCAAGGCCCTAGAGTGGGGGTCAAATGTGGCAGTAGGGACTGGGTTCCGAAAGTGTGCTCATGTGGAGCCAAGCCATGAGGCGAGTCCAAGAGGGTGACAAAGATGGATGAGTTGCATGACCGAAAAGTGGACATGGTCCATAGGCGAGTTGCTCTGGGAGCACAGCCGAGTCGAAGGAGAGTTCAGCGACCAAGGATATTGGATTGGATCATGGAGCGAAGAGCTTGGTGCCCAAGTAGGAGTGCAAGGTGTTTTGTCAGTCTGAGAGACTTAGACTGAGTGTTTGCATGGAGCTGGTTATTGTGCATAGGATGTACAGGGAACCGGGTTCACCAGTGAAGCCATGTAGGCATAGGCCAGGGGCCCAAAGCAGTGCGACTTGGAGTCCTTGTTCAGGAAGGAGTTCTGAGTTGTGTACTGGGTAAGCCGTCGCAGGCTCGGGAGGGAGTCAGTGGTGCGCCAGGTTGAGTTCCGAAGGAGACAGGGTCTTCGTGGATCAGGAGACTATCTAAGAAGCTAACGCCAGGGGCGAGGTGCAGTGGTATCTGTGCTGGTGTTTCAAGAGTGGACGTTGATCTAGGGGCAGGAACTTGTAATTGGATGCTTGGGAAGTATTCAGGGTAGTGACCAACGACAGAGTTGGAATTGTTTGTAGATCGAGCCAGGGGCCGTCTCTTCATAACAATAAAGCTATCTATTGCCCCAGTGTTGTGTTCATTGTGTGGAGATGGACAAACAGGAAGCTAGCTCAGGGAGTCTAGTCATCCCATGAGATATGTTTGGTGCTTGAGGGTTCAGAGGAGCTGAGGGAGGCCAACATGGGGTGCCAGTGCTGTGGGAGTACTGGGCATGCTCAGGGAGTGTGCAAAGTTGGAGCCGGAGGACTTAAGGAGTTCCGGATGGGTCAGTGTTAGTAGTCAGGGTCTTATGGGGGACTCAAGAAGGCGAAGACATCGAGGAGACCTGTAAGCTTGTACCAGGGGTGCAAGGATGGTGCAACAAGACAGTGCTAGAGTAGAGTCGGGGACTTGAAGGGAGTGCTAGAAGCATCAGGATGAAGGAAACCCGTGAGAGGGTTGGCATGCACTTCTATTCCGCATGGGTGTGTGTTAATGTGGTCAGGTGGTGGACACTTGAAAAGGGTATGGCGTAGTCTGGAAACAAGAAAGGACTTGTCCGCAATGGAAGTCGTGAGTAAGGTTTGCCAGTGCCGCATGAGGTTTGACCTCCTTTGGAAGGAAAAAGCTTGTTTGGGCAGCAGGCCGGTCTAGCCCCGTGACAACTTATATAGGGGAGGTGTTGACTGGAGCATTCTCCCCCGTGCCCCTCTAACTCGACCAATGCTGGCGCTCGAACGGTGGTAGCGCTCGGATTTTCGTTGAGCGCCAGCATTGGTCGATTTAGAGGGGCATGCGAGATTCCCGAATGCTATGCGAGGGCTCTAACGGAAATGTCTATTGGTTTCGGTATGGATGCAATTGCGAGTGGTTCGGCAAAGGTAGTCGTTCCGATGCGTCCATGTCGTGGCCAAATCGATAATTCGATTTGAGCCCTCGTATAGCATTTGGGTCTCTCGATGTGATTCCGCATTCCAGTCCCTTTGGGCACTGCTTGAGCCGCATCCCAGGGGGTTCCCTTCCCAATAATCTGCCTCGCAACCCGATTGCTATGCGGTGAGGCTCCTCGGCCGCCTCGGAACTATCTGTGTATCAGACGCATCGCGGGATAAGGGGTTGGCAACGGTAGTCGCCCCAAGCGCGTCCGATGCTTGGACCATTCCGAGGCGGCCCTGAAGCCTCTTCCGTCTAGCCGTTGGGTCCTTCTCGCCGCATCCCTTGCCTCGCACCCCGATTGCTATGCGGTGAGGCTCCTCGGCCGCCTTGGAACTATCTGTGTATCAGACGCATCGCGGGATAAGGGGTTGTCACTGGTAGTCGCCCCAAGCGCGTCCGATGCTTGGACCATTCCGAGGCGGCCCTGAAGCCTCTTCCGTCTAGCCGTTGGGTCCTTCTCGCCGCATCCCTCGACTCGCACCCCGATTGCTATGCGGTGAGGCTCCTCGGCCGCCTTGGAACTATCTGTGTATCGGACGCGTCGCGGGATAAGGGGTTGTCACTGGTAGTCGCCCCAAGCGCGTCCGATGCTTGGACCATTCCGAGGCGGCCCTGAAGCCTCTTCCGTCTAGCCGTTGGGTCCTTCTCGCCGCATCCCTCGCCTCGCACCCCGATTGCTATGCGGTGAGGCTCCTCGGCCGCCTTGGAACTATCTGTGTATCGGACGCGTCGCGGGATAAGGGGTTGTCACTGGTAGTCGCCCCAAGCGCGTGCGATGCATGGACCATTCCCAGGCGGCCCTGAAGCCTCTTCCGTCTAGCCGTTGGGTCCTTCTCGCCGCATCCCTCGCCTCGCACCCCGATTGCTATGCGGTGAGGCTCCTCGGCCGCCTTGGAACTATCTGTGTATCGGACGCGTCGCGGGATAAGGGGTTGTCACTGGTAGTCGCCCCAAGCGCGTCCGATGCTTGGACCATTCCGAGGCGGCCCTGAAGCCTCTTCCGTCTAGCCGTTGGGTCCTTCTCGCCGCATCCCTCGCCTCGCACCCCGATTGCTATGCGGTGAGGCTCCTCGGCCGCCTTGGAACTATCTGTGTATCGGACGCGTCGCGGGATAAGGGGTTGTCACTGGTAGTCGCCCCAAGCGCGTCCGATGCTTGGACCATTCCGAGGCGGCCCTGAAGCCTCTTCCGTCTAGCCGTTGGGTCCTTCTCGCCGCATCCCTCGCCTCGCACCCCGATTGCTATGCGGTGAGGCTCCTCGGCCGCCTTGGAACTATCTGTGTATCGGACGCGTCGCGGGATAAGGGGTTGTCACTGGTAGTCGCCCCAAGCGCGTCCGATGCTTGGACCATTCCGAGGCGGCCCTGAAGCCTCTTCCGTCTAGCCGTTGGGTCCTTCTCGCCGCATCCCTCGCCTCGCACCCCGATTGCTATGCGGTGAGGCTCCTCGGCCGCCTTGGAACTATCTGTGTATCGGACGCATCGCGGGATAAGGGGTTGTCACTGGTAGTCGCCCCAAGCGCGTCCGATGCTTGGACCATTCCGAGGCGGCCCTGAAGCCTCTTCCGTCTAGCCGTTGGGTCCTTCTCGCCGCATCCCTCGCCTCGCACCCCGATTGCTATGCGGTGAGGCTCCTCGGCCGCCTTGGAACTATCTGTGTATCGGACGCGTCGCGGGATAAGGGGTTGTCACTGGTAGTCGCCCCAAGCGCGTCCGATGCTTGGACCATTCCGAGGCGGCCCTGAAGCCTCTTCCGTCTAGCCGTTGGGTCCTTCTCGCCGCATCCCTCGCCTCGCACCCCGATTGCTATGCGGTGAGGCTCCTCGGCCGCCTTGGAACTATCTGTGTATCGGACGCGTCGCGGGATAAGGGGTTGTCACTGGTAGTCGCCCCAAGCGCGTCCGATGCTTGGACCATTCCGAGGCGGACCTGAAGCCTCTTCCGTCTAGCCGTTGGGTCCTTCTCGCCGCATCCCTCGCCTCGCACCCCGATTGCTATGCGGTGAGGCTCCTCGGCCGCCTTGGAACTATCTGTGTATCGGACGCGTCGCGGGATAAGGGGTTGTCACTGGTAGTCGCCCCAAGCGCGTCCGATGCTTGGACCATTCCGAGGCGGCCCTGAAGCCTCTTCCGTCTAGCCGTTGGGTCCTTCTTGCCGCATCCCTCGCCTCGCACCCCGATTGCTATGCGGTGAGGCTCCTCGGCCGCCTTGGAACTATCTGTGTATCGGACGCGTCGCGGGATAAGGGGTTGTCACTGGTAGTCGCCCCAAGCGCGTCCGATGCTTGGACCATTCCGAGGCGGCCCTGAAGCCTCTTCCGTCTAGCCGTTGGGTCCTTCTCGCCGCATCCCTCGCCTCGCACCCCGATTGCTATGCGGTGAGGCTCCTCGGCCGCCTTGGAACTATCTGTGTATCGGACGCATCGCGGGATAAGGGGTTGTCACTGGTAGTCGCCCCAAGCGCGTCCGATGCTTGGACCATTCCGAGGCGGCCCTGAAGCCTCTTCCGTCTAGCCGTTGGGTCCTTCTCGCCGCATCCCTCGCCTCGCACCCCGATTGCTATGCGGTGAGGCTCCTCGGCCGCCTTGGAACTATCTGTGTATCGGACGCGTCGCGGGATAAGGGGTTGTCACTGGTAGTCGCCCCAAGCGCGTCCGATGCTTGGACCATTCCGAGGCGGACCTGAAGCCTCTTCCGTCTAGCCGTTGGGTCCTTCTCGCCGCATCCCTCGCCTCGCACCCCGATTGCTATGCGGTGAGGCTCCTCGGCCGCCTTGGAACTATCTGTGTATCGGACGCGTCGCGGGATAAGGGGTTGTCACTGGTAGTCGCCCCAAGCGCGTCCGATGCTTGGACCATTCCGAGGCGGCCCTGAAGCCTCTTCCGTCTAGCCGTTGGGTCCTTCTCGCCGCATCCCTCGCCTCGCACCCCGATTGCTATGCGGTGAGGCTCCTCGGCCGCCTTGGAACTATCTGTGTATCGGACGCGTCGCGGGATAAGGGGTTGTCACTGGTAGTCGCCCCAAGCGCGTCCGATGCTTGGACCATTCCGAGGCGGACCTGAAGCCTCTTCCCTCTAGCCGTTGGGGCTTTCTCGCCGCATCCCTCGCCTCGCACCCCGATTGCTATTCGGTGAGGCTCCTCGGCCGCCTTGGAACTATCTGTGTATCGGACGCATCGCGGGATAAGGGGTTGGCAGTGGTAGTCGCCCCAAGCGCGTCCGATGCTTGGACCATTCCGAGGCGGCCCTGCAGCCTCTTCCGTCTAGCCGTTGGGGCCATCTCGCTGCATCCCCCACCTCGCACCACGATTGCTATGCGGTGAGGCTCCTTGGCCGCCTCGGAACTATCTGTGTATCGGACGCATCGCGGGATAAGGGGTTGTCACTGGTAGTCGCCCCAAGCGCGTCCGATGCTTGGACTATTCCGAGGCGGCCCTGCAGCCTCTTCCGTCTAGCCGTTGGGGCCATCTCGCCGCATCCCCCAGCTCCTCGGCCGCCTCGGAACTATCTGTGTATCGGACGCATCGCGGGATAAGGGGTTGGCAGTGGTAGTCGCCCCAAGCGCGTTCGATGCTTGGACTATTCCGAGGCGGCCCCGCAGCCTCTTCCGTCTACCCTTTGGGGCCATCTCGCCGCATCCCTCGCCTCGCACCCCGATTGCTATGCGGTGAGGCTCCTCGGCCGCCTGGGAACTATCTTCGTATCGGATGCATCGCGGGATAAGGGGTTGTCACTGGTAGTCGCCCCAAGCGCGTCCGATGCTTGGACTATTCCGAGGCGGCCCTGTGGCCTCTTCCGTCTAGCCGTTGGGGCCATCTCGCCGCATCCCTCACCTCGCACCCCCATTGCTATGCGGTGAGGCTCCTCGGCCGCCTTGGAACTGTCTTCGTATCGGAAGCATCGCGGGATAAGGGGTTGTCACTGGTAGTCGCCCCAAGCGCGTCCGATGCTTGGACTATTCCGAGGCGGCCCTGCAGCCTCTTCCGTCTAGCCGTTGGGGCCATCTCGCCGCATCCCCCACCTCGCACCCGGATTGCTATGCGGTGAGGCTCCTCGGCCGCCTTGGAACTATCTTCGTATCGGACGCATCGCGGGATAAGGGGTTGTCACTGGTAGTCGCCCCAAGCGCGTCCGATGCTTGGACTATTCCGACGCGGCCCTGTGGCCTCTTCCGTCTAGCCGTTGGGGCCATCTCGCCGCATCCCCCACCTCGCACCCCGATTGCTATGCGGTGAGGCTCCTCGGCCGCCTTGGAACCATCTTCGTATCGGACGCATCGCGGGATGAGGGGTTGTCACTGGTAGTCGCCCCAAGCGCGTCCGATGCTTGGACCATTCCGAGGCGGCCCTGAAGCCTCTTCCGTCTAGCCGTTGGGGCCTTCCCGCCCCATCCCTCGCCTCGCACCCCCGATTGCTATGCGGTGAGGCTCCTCGGCCGCCTTGGAACCATCTGTGTATCGGACGCATCGCGGGATAAGGGGTTGGCACTGGTAGTCGCCCCAAGCGCGTCCGATGCTTGGAGCATTCCGAGGTGGCCCTGAAGCCTCTTCCGTCTAGCCGTTGGGGCCTTCCCGCCCCATCCCTCGCCTCGCACCCCGATTGATATGCGGTGAGGCTCCTCGGCCGCCTTGGAACTATCTGTGTATCGGACGCATCGCGGGATAAGGGGTTGGCACTGGTAGTCGTCCCAATCGCGTCCGATGCTTGGACCATTCCGAGGCGGCCCTGCAGCCTCTTCCGTTTAGCCGTCGGGGCCTTCCCGCCGCATCCCTCGCCTCGCATCCCGATTCCTATGCGGTGAGTCTTCTCGGCCGCCGCGGAACTATACCTGTTATTGCTACTGCATCCTTCGGCTGGTAACCTCCTCTGCCGCCTTGGAACGTTCTCTTTGTCGGACGCGTCGCGGGATAAGGGGTTGGCACTGGTAGTCGCCCCAAGCGCGCCCGATGCATAGACCGCTCCGAGTTGACCTTGCTTTCAGCCTCTCACATGCATAGACCTCTCTGAGTCGACCCTGCAGCCTCTCAC
>NW_026729057.1:0-2500 GCF_030272615.1 Cryptomeria japonica | reverse complement strand
GAAGTCGGAGCCCGGTTTGCCCCGGGTGCGCACCTCGCGTGCACCTTCGCCGCGGTGGGCACCATGGCGTGCACGAAGTCGGAGCCCGGTTTGCCCCGGGTGCGCACCTCGCGTGCACCTTCGCCGGGGTGGGCACCTCGGCTGGGTTGCGCGCCCTGGTGCGCACCAAGGAGCGCTCCGAAGTGTGCTCCAAGGTGCGGCGTGCACGAAGTCGGAGCCCGGTTTGCCCCGGGTGCGCACCTCGCGTGCACCTTGGCGCGGTGGGCACCATGGCGTGCACGAAGTCGGAGCCCGGTTTGCCCCGGGTGCGCACCCCGCGTGCACCTTCGCCGGGGTGGGCACCTCGGCTGGGTTGCGCGCCTTGGTGCGCACCAAGGAGCGCTCCGAAGTGTGCTCCAAGGTGCGGCGTGCACGAAGTCGGAGCCCGGTTTGCCCCGGGTGCGCACCTCGCGTGCACCTTCGCCGCGGTGGGCACCTTGGCTGGGTTGGGCACCATTGAGCGCTCCGAAGTGTGCTCCAAGGTGCGCACCATGGCCCTCCAAGGTGCGCAGCATGGCGTGCACGAAGTCGGAGCCCGGTTTGCCCCGGGTGCGCACCTCGCGTGCACCTTCGCCAGGGTGGGCACCTCGGTGCGCACACCTTCTCAATGTTTTCTTGCCTTTTCTGGAAATTGGTGAAGGCAGCGCATCAAAGGTGCGCACCTCGGTGTGCTCCGAGGTGCGAACCCGAGAGCGCTCCGAGGTGCCCACGAAGTCGAAAGTCGGGTTAATTGCATTGTTTTCCCCGGGTGCGCTCCGAGGTGCGCAACATCGGTGCGCACCAAGGAGGGCTCCGAAGTGTGCTCCAAGGTGCGCACGATTCGGAGCTCGGTTTGCCCGGGGTGCGCACACCTTGGCTGGGTTGCGCACCCTTTGTGCGCTCCAAGGTGCGCACGAAGTCGGAGCTCGGTTTGCCCCGGGTGCGCACCTTCGCCAGGGTGCGCACCTTGATGCGCACGCCTTGGCTGGGCTGCGCACCTTGGTGGGCGCCATGGTGCGCACCTTTCGTGCGCTCCAAGGTGCGCACGAAGTCGGAGCTCGGTTTGCCCCGGGTGCGCACCTTGGTGGGCGCCATGGTGCACTCCGAGGTGCCCAAGATTGGTGCGCACCAAGGAGCGCTCCGAAGTGCGCTCCAAGGTGCGCAGGTGCGCGCGAAGTCGAAAGTTGGGTTAATTGTCCGGTTTGCCTCGGGTGCGCACCTTGCGTGCACCTTCGCCAGGGTGGGCGCCTTGGTGCGCACACCTTGGCTGGGCTGCGCACCCGGGCGCGCACACCTTGGCACCCGCGTTTCCTTCATTTTAAATTTTTTTTTTTTACAATCTCTCAAGTGGGAAATTCTATAATCTCAACTTTTTTTGCCTTTTCAGGAAACTTTTGAATGGAGCGCATCATTGGTGCGCTCCGAAGTGTGCTCCAAGGTGCGCACCTCTGGTGTGCTCCAAAGCTCTCTCTAGCTGCGTGCACCTGCCCCGGCCGCGCACCCGGCCCCGCCCAGCTTCGCTCACCTGTCCCGGGCGTCTGGTGCGGAACCTTAGAGTAAGAAACATCACCGTGCACCTTGGCCAACGTGCGCGACTCGACCGAGCGCGCACTGGCCGAGGTGCACACCGATTTCACCTGGGTGCGCGCGCAGCACCTCGGGCGCACCGGGGTGCGCGCACAACGCCCGGGTTGCACCGTGGCCTGTGTGCTCGGGGCGCCTCGGGTGCGCGCTCGGTGTCGCCCCCGCGCGCGCGGTAGTGCGGGCAGCGCACCCCGGCCCGGCCCGGCCCCGACGAGAACGCAAACGGGCAAAAGGTTTATTCAAATAGCATTGCGACGCCCGGCGAAAAACTAAAAAAGGGTGCAACACCGGGACTTCCCGGGAGGTCACCCATCCCAGTACTACTCCGGCCCAAGCGCGCTTAACTGCGGAGTTCTGATGGGATCCGGTGCACTAACGCTGGTATGATCGCACCCGTTATGAGCTTGTCGCAGTGTGTACTTAGCAAACCGCGACCCACGTGCGAATCCACCCCGGCCACCCACCCCCGTCGAGGTGCACACCCTCCCTCGCGAAGTGCGCCCCGTTCGCCAAGTGTGAGCCCTGCCCGGGTGCGCGCACCTTGCTAGGGCGTCGGGTGTGCACCCGGCCCGGCCTACGTGCGTGCACCTGGACGGGGCGTCGTGTGCGTGCAGTGTCCCGTCTGCAACGCGGTGCCCACACACCACCTCGGGCGCAACGACCTGCGCTCACATGTGGGCCGAGTGCACCTTGGTGCATGTTCGGGGCGCCTCGGGTGCACGCTCGATCTTGCCCCGGTGCACCAAGGCGCTCGGTTTGCCCCGGGTGCGCACTTGGTGCAAGGTGGGCACCCAAAATAGGGATCAAGCACCAAAACACAAGTTTCGGGATGCAAAATGGGACCCAAGGACCACAAATGCGTTCCAAGACCCATGATGGGTCCACGAGAACAAAAATG
>NW_026729056.1:225000-247828 GCF_030272615.1 Cryptomeria japonica | reverse complement strand
CAAAACGGAAATTTTAAAATCTCCTCTTTTTTTTGCCTTTTCTGGAAATTAGTGAAGGCAGCGCATCAAAGGTGCGCACCTCGCTGCCCACCTTGGTGTGCTCTGAGGTGCGCACCCGGGAGCGCTACGAAGTGTGCTCCAAGGTGCGGCGTGCACGTTGTCGGAGCCCGGTTTGCCCCGGGTGCGCACCTCGCCTGCACCTTGGCCGGGGTGGGCACCCTGGCTGGGTTTGCCCAGGGTGCGCTCCGAAGCGGGGTTACTGGAGCGCCCCCTCTTTTTTTGTCAGAGCGTTTGGTGGGGTTTCTCGCATTGGCTCTTCCCAGGCCCGGTTGTTGGGTGCGCTCCCACCCTGGCGCGCGCGAAGTTGGAAGTTGGGTTAATTGCCCGGGCGCGCACCTTCGCCAGGGTGGGCACCTTGGTGCGCACACCTTGGCTGGGCTGCGCACCAGGGCGGGCTCAAGATGGCACCAGCATTCCCTTTTTCTCACTATCTTTCAAAACGGAAATTTTAAAATCTCGTTTTTTTTTGCCTTTTATGGAAATTAGTGAAGGCATCGCATCAAAGGTGCGCACCTCGCTGCCCACCTTGGTGTGCTCCGAGGTGCCCACCACGGTGCGCTCCGAGGTGCCCACCACGGTGCGCAACGCCGGTGCGAACCCGGGAGCGCCCCGATGTGTGCTCCAAGGTGCGGCGTGCACGAAGCCGGACCCCGGTTTGCCCCGGGTGCGCACCTCGCGTGCACCTTGGTGCGCACACCTTGGCTGGGTTGCGCGGCCTGGTGGGCACCATGGTGCGCACCAAGGAGCGCTCCAAAGTGTGCTCCAAGGTGCGGCGTGCACGAAGTCCTAGCCCGGTTTGCCCCGGGTGCGCACCTTCGCCGCGGTGGGCACCATGGCGTGCACGAAGTCGGAGCCCGGTTTGCCCCGGGTGCGCACCTCGCGTGCACCTTCGCCGGGGTGGGCACCTCGGCTGGGTTGCGCGCCCTGGTGCGCACCAAGGAGCGCTCCGAAGTGTGCTCCAAGGTGCGGCGTGCACGAAGTCGGAGCCCGGTTTGCCCCGGGTGCGCACCTTCGCCGCGGTGGGCACCCTGGTGCGCACCATGGCGTGCACGAAGTCGGAGCCCGGTTTGCCCCGGGTGCGCACCTCGCGTGCACCTTCGGCGGGGTTGCGCGCCCTGGTGCGCACCAAGGAGCGCTCCGAAGTGTGCTCCAAGGTGCGGCGTGCACGAAGTCGGAGCCCGGTTTGCCCCGGGTGCGCACCTCGCGTGCACCTTCGGCGGGGTTGCGCGCCCTGGTGGGCACCATGGTGCGCACCAAGGAGCGCTCCGAAGTGTGCTCCAAGGTGCGGCGTGCACGAAGTCGGAGCCCGGTTTGCCCCGGGTGCGCACCTCGCGTGCACCTTCGCCGCGGTGGGCACCATGGCGTGCACGAAGTCGGAGCCCGGTTTGCCCCGGGTGCGCACCTCGCGTGCACCTTCGCCGGGGTGGGCACCTCGGCTGGGTTGCGCGCCCTGGTGCGCACCAAGGAGCGCTCCGAAGTGTGCTCCAAGGTGCGGCGTGCACGAAGTCGGAGCCCGGTTTGCCCCGGGTGCGCACCTCGCGTGCACCTTCGCCGCGGTGGGCACCATGGCGTGCACGAAGTCGGAGCCCGGTTTGCCCCGGGTGCGCACCCCGCGTGCACCTTCGCCGGGGTGGGCACCTCGGCTGGGTTGCGCGCCCTGGTGCGCACCAAGGAGCGCTCCGAAGTGTGCTCCAAGGTGCGGCGTGCACGAAGTCGGAGCCCGGTTTGCCCCGGGTGCGCACCTCGCGTGCACCTTCGCCGCGGTGGGCACCTTGGCTGGGTTGGGCACCATTGAGCGCTCCGAAGTGTGCTCCAAGGTGCGCACCATGGCCCTCCAAGGTGCGCAGCATGGCGTGCACGAAGTCGGAGCCCGGTTTGCCCCGGGTGCGCACCTCGCGTGCACCTTCGCCAGGGTGGGCACCTCGGTGCGCACACCTTCTCAATGTTTTCTTGCCTTTTCTGGAAATTGGTGAAGGCAGCGCATCAAAGGTGCGCACCTCGGTGTGCTCCGAGGTGCGAACCCGAGAGCGCTCCGAGGTGCCCACGAAGTCGAAAGTCGGGTTAATTGCATTGTTTTCCCCGGGTGCGCTCCGAGGTGCGCAACATCGGTGCGCACCAAGGAGGGCTCCGAAGTGTGCTCCAAGGTGCGCACGATTCGGAGCTCGGTTTGCCCGGGGTGCGCACACCTTGGCTGGGTTGCGCACCCTTTGTGCGCTCCAAGGTGCGCACGAAGTCGGAGCTCGGTTTGCCCCGGGTGCGCACCTTCGCCAGGGTGCGCACCTTGATGCGCACGCCTTGGCTGGGCTGCGCACCTTGGTGGGCGCCATGGTGCGCACCTTTCGTGCGCTCCAAGGTGCGCACGAAGTCGGAGCTCGGTTTGCCCCGGGTGCGCACCTTGGTGGGCGCCATGGTGCACTCCGAGGTGCCCAAGATTGGTGCGCACCAAGGAGCGCTCCGAAGTGCGCTCCAAGGTGCGCAGGTGCGCGCGAAGTCGAAAGTTGGGTTAATTGTCCGGTTTGCCTCGGGTGCGCACCTTGCGTGCACCTTCGCCAGGGTGGGCGCCTTGGTGCGCACACCTTGGCTGGGCTGCGCACCCGGGCGCGCACACCTTGGCACCCGCGTTTCCTTCATTTTAAATTTTTTTTTTTTTACAATCTCTCAAGTGGGAAATTCTATAATCTCAACTTTTTTTGCCTTTTCAGGAAACTTTTGAATGGAGCGCATCATTGGTGCGCTCCGAAGTGTGCTCCAAGGTGCGCACCTCTGGTGTGCTCCAAAGCTCTCTCCAGCTGCGTGCACCTGCCCCGGCCGCGCACCCGGCCCCGCCCAGCTTCGCTCACCTGTCCCGGGCGTCTGGTGCGGAACCTTAGAGTAAGAAACATCACCGTGCACCTTGGCCAACGTGCGCGACTCGACCGAGCGCGCACTGGCCGAGGTGCACACCGATTTCACCTGGGTGCGCGCGCAGCACCTCGGGCGCACCGGGGTGCGCGCACAACGCCCGGGTTGCACCGTGGCCTGTGTGCTCGGGGCGCCTCGGGTGCGCGCTCGGTGTCGCCCCCCGCGCGCGCGGTAGTGCGGGCAGCGCACCCCGGCCCGGCCCGGCCCCGACGAGAACGCAAACGGGCAAAAGGTTTATTCAAATAGCATTGCGACGCCCGGCGAAAAACTAAAAAAGGGTGCAACACCGGGACTTCCCGGGAGGTCACCCATCCCAGTACTACTCCGGCCCAAGCGCGCTTAACTGCGGAGTTCTGATGGGATCCGGTGCACTAACGCTGGTATGATCGCACCCGTTATGAGCTTGTCGCAGTGTGTACTTAGCAAACCGCGACCCACGTGCGAATCCACCCCGGCCACCCACCCCCGTCGAGGTGCACACCCTCCCTCGCGAAGTGCGCCCCGTTCGCCAAGTGTGAGCCCTGCCCGGGTGCGCGCACCTTGCTAGGGCGTCGGGTGTGCACCCGGCCCGGCCTACGTGCGTGCACCTGGACGGGGCGTCGTGTGCGTGCAGTGTCCCGTCTGCAACGCGGTGCCCACACACCACCTCGGGCGCAACGACCTGCGCTCACATGTGGGCCGAGTGCACCTTGGTGCATGTTCGGGGCGCCTCGGGTGCACGCTCGATCTTGCCCCGGTGCACCAAGGCGCTCGGTTTGCCCCGGGTGCGCACTTGGTGCAAGGTGGGCACCCAAAATAGGGATCAAGCACCAAAACACAAGTTTCGGGATGCAAAATGGGACCCAAGGACCACAAATGCGTTCCAAGACCCATGATGGGTCCACGAGAACAAAAATGTGTTCCGAGACTTAATAAACAAATATTGGGTTTTAGGAGAAGAAACATGCTCTGATGCCCAAAACGAGAATCGACCCCGAAAAGGCCACAGGCCAAAAGTGGGATGCGAGACAAAAAAAAATGGGACCCGAGGACCAAAATTGGGTTCCCAGGTCGAAGACAGGGCAACCGGACAAGAAACGACCTCTAAGGCTCGAAATGAGTCCCGACGACTAAAACTTGACAAGAAGCACCCATCAGGCACCCAACTCGACACCCATGGGATGCCGACCCACCCGGGCTTCCACCTAGCACACCTTGGCACCCACCCACCCTCGCACCCAACCTCGCACCCAACTTAGCACCTTTGAACCCACATTGGCACTCACCCTGACCCTGGCACCTTGGAACCCACATTGGCACTCACCTTGACCCTGGCACCCACCTTTGCACTCACCTTGGGACCCACCCTGGCTCCCACCTCGGCACCCACCCAGACACCCACCTTGGTTCCTTGGCACCCACCTTGGATCCTTGGCACCCACCCCGACACCCACCTTGGCACGCAACTTGGCTACTTGCCACCCACCTTGGCTCCTTGACGCCCACCCCGACAACCACCCCGTGACCTACCCTGGCTAGGGTTGGTGCACACCCACCCTGGTGCCCACCTTGGCACCCACCCCATGACCCACCTTGGCACGCACCTTAGTACCCACCCCGTTACCCACCCTAGGACCCACCCCGTGACCCACCTTGGCCAGGGTGGGTGCCTTGGTGCGCACAACTTGCCTGGGCTGCACACCAGGGCGGGCTCAAGATGGCACCCGCGTTCCGTTTTTTTCACTATCTTTCAAAACGGAAATTTTAAAATCTCGTTTTTTTTTTTTTTTTTGCCTTTTCTGGAAATTAGTGAAGGCAGCGCATCAAAGGTGCGCAATGCTGGTGCGAACCCGGGAGCGCTCCGATGTGTGCTCCAAGGTGCGGCGTGCACGAAGTCCGAGCCCGGCTTGCCCCGGGTGCGCACCTCGCGTGCACCTTCGCCGGGGTGAGCACCTTGGCTGGGTTGCGCGCCCTGGTGCGCACCAAGGAGCGCTCTGAAGTGTGCTCCAAGGTGCGGCGTGCACGAAGTCGGAGCTCGGTTTGCCCCGGGTGTGCACCTCGGGTGCGCACCTCGCGTGCACCTTCGCTGCGGTGGGCACCTTGGCTGGGTTGCGCGCCTTGGTGGGCACCATGCAGTGCACGAAGTCGGAGCCCGGTTTGCCCCGGGCGCGCACCTCCGCCAGGGTGGGCACCTTGGTGCGCACAACTTGCCTGGGCTGCGCACCAGGAAGGGCTCAAGATGGCACCCGCGTTCCGTTTTTTTCACTATCTTTCAGAACGGAAATTTTAAAATATCGTTTTTTTTTGCCTTTTCTGGAAATTAGTGAAGGCAGCGCATCAAAGGTGCGCAACGCTGGTGCGAACCTGGGAGCGCTCCGATGTGTGCTCCAAGGTGCGGCGTGCACGAAGTCGGAGCCCGGTTTGCCCCGGGTGCGCCCTGGTGGGCACCATGGTGCGCACCAAGGAGCGCTCCGAAGTGTGCTCCAAGGTGCGGCCTGCACGAAGTCGGAGCCCGGTTTGCCCCGGGTGTGCACCGCGGGTGGGCACCTTGGTGCGCATGCCTTGCCTGGGCTGCGCACCAGGGCGGGCTCAAGATGGCACCCGCGTTCCGTTTTTTTCACTATCTTTCAAAACGGAAATTTTAAAATCTCATTTTTTTTTGCCTTTTCTGGAAATTAGTGAAGGCAGCGCATCAAAGGTGCGCACCTCGCTGCCCACCACGGTGCGCAACGCCGGTGGGCACCCGGGAGTGCTTCGAAGTGTGCTCCAAGGTGCTGCGTGCACGTTGTCGGAGCCCGGTTTGCCCCGGGTGCGCACCTCGCGTGCACCTTCGTCGGGGTGGGCACCTTGGCTGGGTTTGCCCCGGCTGCGCTCCGAAGCGGGGTTATTGGAGCGCCGCCTCTTTTTTTGTCGGAGCGTTTGGTGGGGTTTCTCGCATTGGCTCTTCCCAGGCCCGGTTGCCACCCTGGCGCGCACGAAGTCGGAAGTAGGGTTAATTGCCCGGGTGCGCACCTTTGCCAGGGTGGGCACCTTACCTGGGCTGTGCACCAGGGCGGGCTCAAGATGGCACCCGCGTTCCGTTTTTTTCACTATCTTTCAAAACGGAAATTTTAAAATCTCCTCTTTTTTTTGCCTTTTCTGGAAATTAGTGAAGGCAGCGCATCAAAGGTGCGCACCTCGCTGCCCACCTTGGTGTGCTCTGAGGTGCGCACCCGGGAGCGCTACGAAGTGTGCTCCAAGGTGCGGCGTGCACGTTGTCGGAGCCCGGTTTGCCCCGGGTGCGCACCTCGCCTGCACCTTGGCCGGGGTGGGCACCCTGGCTGGGTTTGCCCAGGGTGCGCTCCGAAGCGGGGTTACTGGAGCGCCCCCTCTTTTTTTGTCAGAGCGTTTGGTGGGGTTTCTCGCATTGGCTCTTCCCAGGCCCGGTTGTTGGGTGCGCTCCCACCCTGGCGCGCGCGAAGTTGGAAGTTGGGTTAATTGCCCGGGCGCGCACCTTCGCCAGGGTGGGCACCTTGGTGCGCACACCTTGGCTGGGCTGCGCACCAGGGCGGGCTCAAGATGGCACCAGCATTCCCTTTTTCTCACTATCTTTCAAAACGGAAATTTTAAAATCTCGTTTTCTTTTGCCTTTTATGGAAATTAGTGAAGGCATCGCATCAAAGGTGCGCACCTCGCTGCCCACCTTGGTGTGCTCCGAGGTGCCCACCACGGTGCGCTCCGAGGTGCCCACCACGGTGCGCAACGCCGGTGCGAACCCGGGAGCGCCCCGATGTGTGCTCCAAGGTGCGGCGTGCACGAAGCCGGACCCCGGTTTGCCCCGGGTGCGCACCTCGCGTGCACCTTGGTGCGCACACCTTGGCTGGGTTGCGCGGCCTGGTGGGCACCATGGTGCGCACCAAGGAGCGCTCCGAAGTGTGCTCCAAGGTGCGGCGTGCACGAAGTCCTAGCCCGGTTTGCCCCGGGTGCGCACCTTCGCCGCGGTGGGCACCATGGCGTGCACGAAGTCGGAGCCCGGTTTGCCCCGGGTGCGCACCTCGCGTGCACCTTCGCCGGGGTGGGCACCTCGGCTGGGTTGCGCGCCCTGGTGCGCACCAAGGAGCGCTCCGAAGTGTGCTCCAAGGTGCGGCGTGCACGAAGTCGGAGCCCGGTTTGCCCCGGGTGCGCACCTTCGCCGCGGTGGGCACCCTGGTGCGCACCATGGCGTGCACGAAGTCGGAGCCCGGTTTGCCCCGGGTGCGCACCTCGCGTGCACCTTCGGCGGGGTTGCGCGCCCTGGTGCGCACCAAGGAGCGCTCCGAAGTGTGCTCCAAGGTGCGGCGTGCACGAAGTCGGAGCCCGGTTTGCCCCGGGTGCGCACCTCGCGTGCACCTTCGGCGGGGTTGCGCGCCCTGGTGGGCACCATGGTGCGCACCAAGGAGCGCTCCGAAGTGTGCTCCAAGGTGCGGCGTGCACGAAGTCGGAGCCCGGTTTGCCCCGGGTGCGCACCTCGCGTGCACCTTCGCCGCGGTGGGCACCATGGCGTGCACGAAGTCGGAGCCCGGTTTGCCCCGGGTGCGCACCTCGCGTGCACCTTCGCCGGGGTGGGCACCTCGGCTGGGTTGCGCGCCCTGGTGCGCACCAAGGAGCGCTCCGAAGTGTGCTCCAAGGTGCGGCGTGCACGAAGTCGGAGCCCGGTTTGCCCCGGGTGCGCACCTCGCGTGCACCTTCGCCGCGGTGGGCACCATGGCGTGCACGAAGTCGGAGCCCGGTTTGCCTCGGGTGCGCACCCCGCGTGCACCTTCGCCGGGGTGGGCACCTCGGCTGGGTTGCGCGCCCTGGTGCGCACCAAGGAGCGCTCCGAAGTGTGCTCCAAGGTGCGGCGTGCACGAAGTCGGAGCCCGGTTTGCCCCGGGTGCGCACCTCGCGTGCACCTTCGCCGCGGTGGGCACCTTGGCTGGGTTGGGCACCATTGAGCGCTCCGAAGTGTGCTCCAAGGTGCGCACCATGGCCCTCCAAGGTGCGCAGCATGGCGTGCACGAAGTCGGAGCCCGGTTTGCCCCGGGTGCGCACCTCGCGTGCACCTTCGCCAGGGTGGGCACCTCGGTGCGCACACCTTCTCAATGTTTTCTTGCCTTTTCTGGAAATTGGTGAAGGCAGCGCATCAAAGGTGCGCACCTCGGTGTGCTCCGAGGTGCGAACCCGAGAGCGCTCCGAGGTGCCCACGAAGTCGAAAGTCGGGTTAATTGCATTGTTTTCCCCGGGTGCGCTCCGAGGTGCGCAACATCGGTGCGCACCAAGGAGGGCTCCGAAGTGTGCTCCAAGGTGCGCACGATTCGGAGCTCGGTTTGCCCGGGGTGCGCACACCTTGGCTGGGTTGCGCACCCTTTGTGCGCTCCAAGGTGCGCACGAAGTCGGAGCTCGGTTTGCCCCGGGTGCGCACCTTCGCCAGGGTGCGCACCTTGATGCGCACGCCTTGGCTGGGCTGCGCACCTTGGTGGGCGCCATGGTGCGCACCTTTCGTGCGCTCCAAGGTGCGCACGAAGTCGGAGCTCGGTTTGCCCCGGGTGCGCACCTTGGTGGGCGCCATGGTGCACTCCGAGGTGCCCAAGATTGGTGCGCAACAAGGAGCGCTCCGAAGTGCGCTCCAAGGTGCGCAGGTGCGCGCGAAGTCGAAAGTTGGGTTAATTGTCCGGTTTGCCTCGGGTGCGCACCTTGCGTGCACCTTCGCCAGGGTGGGCGCCTTGGTGCGCACACCTTGGCTGGGCTGCGCACCCGGGCGCGCACACCTTGGCACCCGCGTTTCCTTCATTTTAAATTTTTTTTTTTTACAATCTCTCAAGTGGGAAATTCTATAATCTCAACTTTTTTTGCCTTTTCAGGAAACTTTTGAATGGAGCGCATCATTGGTGCGCTCCGAAGTGTGCTCCAAGGTGCGCACCTCTGGTGTGCTCCAAAGCTCTCTCCAGCTGCGTGCACCTGCCCCGGCCGCGCACCCGGCCCCGCCCAGCTTCGCTCACCTGTCCCGGGCGTCTGGTGCGGAACCTTAGAGTAAGAAACATCACCGTGCACCTTGGCCAACGTGCGCGACTCGACCGAGCGCGCACTGGCCGAGGTGCACACCGATTTCACCTGGGTGCGCGCGCAGCACCTCGGGCGCACCGGGGTGCGCGCACAACGCCCGGGTTGCACCGTGGCCTGTGTGCTCGGGGCGCCTCGGGTGCGCGCTCGGTGTCGCCCCCCGCGCGCGCGGTAGTGCGGGCAGCGCACCCCGGCCCGGCCCGGCCCCGACGAGAACGCAAACGGGCAAAAGGTTTATTCAAATAGCATTGCGACGCCCGGCGAAAAACTAAGAAAGGGTGCAACACCGGGACTTCCCGGGAGGTCACCCATCCTAGTACTACTCCGGCCCAAGCGCGCTTAACTGCGGAGTTCTGATGGGATCCGGTGCACTAACGCTGGTATGATCGCACCCGTTATGAGCTTGTCGCAGTGTGTACTTAGCAAACCGCGACCCACGTGCGAATCCACCCCGGCCACCCACCCCCGTCGAGGTGCACACCCTCCCTCGCGAAGTGCGCCCCGTTCGCCAAGTGTGAGCCCTGCCCGGGTGCGCGCACCTTGCTAGGGCGTCGGGTGTGCACCCGGCCCGGCCTACGTGCGTGCACCTGGACGGGGCGTCGTGTGCGTGCAGTGTCCCGTCTGCAACGCGGTGCCCACACACCACCTCGGGCGCAACGACCTGCGCTCACATGTGGGCCGAGTGCACCTTGGTGCATGTTCGGGGCGCCTCGGGTGCACGCTCGATCTTGCCCCGGTGCACCAAGGCGCTCGGTTTGCCCCGGGTGCGCACTTGGTGCAAGGTGGGCACCCAAAATAGGGATCAAGCACCAAAACACAAGTTTCGGGATGCAAAATGGGACCCAAGGACCACAAATGCGTTCCAAGACCCATGATGGGTCCACGAGAACAAAAATGTGTTCCGAGACTTAATAAACAAATATTGGGTTTTAGGAGAAGAAACATGCTCTGATGCCCAAAACGAGAATCGACCCCGAAAAGGCCACAGGCCAAAAGTGGGATGCGAGACAAAAAAAAATGGGACCCGAGGACCAAAATTGGGTTCCCAGGTCGAAGACAGGGCAACCGGACAAGAAACGACCTCTAAGGCTCGAAATGAGTCCCGACGACTAAAACTTGACAAGAAGCACCCATCAGGCACCCAACTCGACACCCATGGGATGCCGACCCACCCGGGCTTCCACCTAGCACACCTTGGCACCCACCCACCCTCGCACCCAACCTCGCACCCAACTTAGCACCTTTGAACCCACATTGGCACTCACCCTGACCCTGGCACCTTGGAACCCACATTGGCACTCACCTTGACCCTGGCACCCACCTTTGCACTCACCTTGGGACCCACCCTGGCTCCCACCTCGGCACCCACCCAGACACCCACCTTGGTTCCTTGGCACCCACCTTGGATCCTTGGCACCCACCCCGACACCCACCTTGGCACGCAACTTGGCTACTTGCCACCCACCTTGGCTCCTTGACGCCCACCCCGACAACCACCCCGTGACCTACCCTGGCTAGGGTTGGTGCACACCCACCCTGGTGCCCACCTTGGCACCCACCCCATGACCCACCTTGGCACGCACCTTAGTACCCACCCTGTTACCCACCCTAGGACCCACCCCGTGACCCACCTTGGCCAGGGTGGGTGCACCCACCCTGGTGCCCACCTTGGCACCCACCCATCCTAGCACCCAGCCTGTGACCGGGCTTGGAACCCAACCTTGCACCCGTCTTGGCCAGTGTGGGTGCGCACCCATCCTGGCACCCACGTTGTGACACACCCTTTAACCCACGCACCCTAGCAGCCACGTTGGCACCCACCTTGGAACACAACCTAGCAACTTGGCACCCACCCCGTGACCCACCTTGGCATCCACCATAGCAGTCGCCCACTTGGCACCCACCTTGGAACCCAAGTTGGCACCCACCTCGGCACCCACCTTGACACTTGTGGACCCACCTTGCCACTCACCCTAGCATCGACCCATCCTAGCACCCACCCTGGCACCTTTGCACCCTAGCACTCACCCATCCTAGCACCTAACCTGTGACCCACCTTGACACTCACCCTCGCACCCACCTTGGAACCCAACCTAGCACCCACCCACCCTGACACCAACCCTAGCACCTACCCACCCTTGCACCCACCCTGTGACCCATCTTGGCACCCACCCATCCTACCACTCAACCTATCACCCACCTTCTCACCCACCTTGGCATCCACCTTAGCACCCACCCACACTGGCACCTTGGCACCCACCTCGGGCAAGGTGGGTGCACACCCACCCTGACACCCAATTTAGAACCAACCGAGCATGTTACCCACCTTGGCACCCACATTGCAGCCCACCCTAGTACCCACCCTATGACCCACATTGGCATCCACACCCTAGCACCCAGGCACCTCGACACCCGCCTTGACACGCACCCTAGCACTAAACCTGTGACCCACCTTGGAACTCACCCTAGAACCCACCCACCCTGTGAACCACCTTGGCATCCACCTTAGCACCCACCCACCTTGGCACCCACTCTAGCACTCACCCATCCTAACACCCAACTTGTTACCCACCTTGGCACCCGCCCTCGCGTCCACCTTGAAACCCACCCTAGCACCCACCCACGCAGGAGCCCACCTTGGCACCCAACCTAACACCCACGCATCCTGGCACCCAACTTGTGACCCACCTTGGAACCCACCCTAGTACCCACCTTTGAACCCACTATATCACCAACCCACCTTGGCACCCACCCTATGACCCTCTTTGGAATCCACCCTAGCACGCACCCACCCTGGCACCCACCATGGAGCGCACCCTAGCACCCACCCACCTCGGCACGCACCTCAACACCCACCTTGGTGTGCGCACTGCGCCAACCTCTCAAAGACCCTATGTGGTGCGCTCCAAAGTGTACACCTTTGGTGCGCTCCAAGGTGCGCACCTTTGGTGCACACCGAGGTGCACACCAAAGTGTGCACCGAGGTGAGCACCAAAGTGCACTCCAAGGTGCACACCAAGGCGTGCACCTTTGGTGCGGTCAATGCAAACGAATTCGGAAGTTGGGGTCGATGTCCTAATCGCTGCTGCAGACTACACGTATGAGAATCGGACAAATAGCTTTATATAGGGGAGGTGTTGCGTTTGATGGGTCGACTCCCCTGGTTGTGTGCACTGCACCAACTTCAAAGACCCTGTCTTGTTTAAGAAGTCAAAAGTTGGGGTGGATGTCCTAATCATTGCTGCAGTCTACGCATGTATGAGAATCAGACAAATAGCTTATATAGGGGAGGTGTTGCATTCGGTGGGTTGACTCCCCTGGTTGTGCGCACTGCGCCAACCTCAAAGACCCCGCATAGCAGAAGAAGTCGGAAGTCGGATTTTGGTGAGCACCAAGGCGTGCACCTTTGGTGCGGTCAACGCAGACGAATTCAGAAGTTGGGGTGGATGTCCTAATCGTTGTTGCAGGCTACACATGTATGAGAATCAGACAAATAGCTTATATAGGGGAGGTGTTGGGTTTGATGGGTCAACTCCCTTGGTTGTGCGCATTACGCCAACCTCAAAGACCTTGTTTTCGTTAAGAAGTCAAAAGTTGGGGTCAATGTCCTAATGGCTCCTGTAGGCTACACATGTATGAGAATCGGACAAATAGCTTATATAGGGGAGGTGTTGGGTTTGATGGGTCGACTCCCCTGGTTGTGCGCATTACGTCAACCTCAAAGACCTTGTTTTCGTTAAGAAGTCAAAAGTTGGGGTCGATGTCCTAATTGCTCCTGTAGACTACACATGTATGAGAATCAGACAAATAGCTTATATAGGGGAGGTGTTGGGTTTGATGGGTTGACTCCCCTAGTTGTTCGCATTACACCAACCTCAAAGACCTTGTTTTCGTTTAGAAGCCGAAAGTTGGGGTCGATGTCCTAATTGCTCCTGCAGGCTACGCATGTATGAGAATCAGACAAATAGCTTATATAGGGGAGGTGTTGGGTTTGATGGGTCGACTCCCCTGGTTGTGCGCATTGCGCCAACCTCAAAGACCCTGCATTGCGGATGAAGTCGAAAGTCAGAGTTTGGTGTGCTACAAGGTGTGGTCGAAGGTGCTCACCTAGGTGTGCACCTTTGGAGCGCAGGAAAAGTGCCCTCCAAAAGTGCGCACCTTTGGAGTGCACAAAAGTGCCCTCCAAAAGTGCGCACCTTTGGAGCGCACAAAAGTGCCCTCCAAAAAGTGCCCTCCAAAAGTGCGCACCTTTGGAGCGCACAAAAGTGCCCTCCAAAAAGTGCCCTCCAAAAGTGCGCACCTTTGGAGTGCAGAAAAGTGCCCTCCAAAAAGTGCCCTCCAAAAGTGTGCACCTTTGGAGTGCACAAAAGTGCCCTCCAAAAGTGCGCACCTTTGGAGCGCAGAAAAGTGCCCTCCAAAAAGTGCCCTCCAAAAGTGCGCACCTTTGGAGCGCAGAAAAGTGCCCTCCAAAAAGTGCCCTCCAAAAGTGCGCACCTTTGGAGCGCAGAAAAGTGCCCTCCAAAAAGTGCCCTCCAAAAGTGCGCACCTTTGGAGCGCAGAAAAGTGCCCTCCAAAAAGTGCCCTCCAAAAGTGCGCACCTTTGGAGCGCACAAAAGTGCCCTCCAAAAAGTGCCCTCCAAAAGTGCGCACCTTTGGAGCGCACAAAAGTGCCCTCCAAAAGTGCGCACCTTTGGAGCGCACAAAAGTGCCCTCCAAAAGTGCGCACTTTTGGTGCGCACCAAGGCGCTGGTTCGGTCGTTGCAGGCGAGTTCGGAAGTTGGGGTCGATGTCCTGAGCGGAGGTGCAAACTACACAGGTGTCGGAATCGGACAAATAGCTTATATAGGGGAGGTGTATGCTTCGATGGGTCGACTCCCCAGGTTGAGCGCACCGCGCCAACCTCAAAGACCCTACGGTATGGATGAAGTCGGAAGTTGGGTCCGATGACCGATTCGATTAGTAGGTATGCTCATGAGGTCGGAATTTGGGTCCGATGACCTGCCATGTGCAGGAAGGCGAATGTTGGCACTGTGCGTTGCAAGGTGCACACCAAGGTGCTGGTGCGGTCTTTTTAGTCGAGTTCGGAAGTTGGGGTCGATGTCCTGATCGGAGGTGCAAGCTACACAGGTGTGGGAATCGGACAAATAGCTTATATAGGGGAGGTGTATGCTTCGTTGGGTCGACTCCCCGGGTTGAGCGCACCGCGCCAACCTCAAAGACCCTACGGTATGGATGAAGTCGGAAGTTGGGTCCGATGACCGATTCGATATGTAGGCATACTCGCGAGGTCGGAATTTGGGTCCGATGACCTGCCATGTGCAGGAAGGCGAATGTTGGCACTGTGCGTTGCAAGGTGCGCACCAAGGCGCTGGTTCGGTCGTTGCAGGCGAGTTCGGAAGTTGGGGTCGATGTCCTGATCGGAGGTGCAAACTACACAGGTGTGGGAATCGGACAAATAGCTTATATAGGGGAGGTGTATGCTTCGTTGGGTCGACTCCCCGGGTTGAGCGCACCGCGCCAACCTCAAAGACCCTACGGTATGGATGAAGTCGGAAGTTGTGTCCGATGACCGATTCGATATGTAGGCATACTCGCGAGGTCGGAATTTGGGTCCGATGACCTGCCATGTGCAGGAAGGCGAATGTTGGGACTGTGCGTCGCAAGGTGCGCACCAAGGCGCTGGTGCCGTCGTTGCAGTCGAGTTCGGAAGTTGGGGTCGATGTCCTGGTCAGAGGTGCAAACTACACAGGTGTGGGAATCGGACAAATAGCTTATATAGGGGAGGTGTATGCTTCGATGGGTCGACTCCCCGGGTTGAGCGCACCGCGCCAACCTCAAAGACCCTACAGTATGGATGAAGTCGGAAGTTGGGTCCGATGACCGATTCGATACGTAGGCATATTGGCGAGGTCTGAATTTGTGTCCGATGACCTGCCATGCGCAGGAAGGCGGAATTTGGGTCCGATGACCGAGTTGATGGCGTGCCATGCGCAGAAAGGCGGAATTTGGGTCCGATGACCGAGTTGATGTTGATGGCCCGCCATGCACAGGAAGGCGGAATTTGGGTCCGATGACCGATTTGAAGGCGTGCCATGCGCAGAAAGGCGGAGTTTGGGTCCGATGACCGAGTTGATATTGATGGCCCGCCATGCGCAGGAAGGCGGAATTTGGGTCCGATGACCTGACATACGCATGGAGTCCGACTCGGGGGCCGATGTTCGATTCGATGACTTGCATTGTGGGTAAAGTCGGAAGTTGTGGTCTTTGACCCGATTCGATGACCAGACTTCGGCTGCTTGAGAATCGGACAAATAACTTATATAGGGGAGGTAGTGTTCTCGAGCATCCTCCCCCCGTGCCCGTTTATGTCGATTGATGCTGGTGCTCGACTGGTTGGAGCGCTCGGATGCAAAAATCTTGCACCAGGATTTATCGATTGTGATGGACACGGCAAGTCTCCTGATTGCTATGCAGGAGCTCATCGTGAATCTCTATGCGGCCTTGGTATGGACTCGACCTGCGGAATGGTTCGGCAATGGTAGTCGCTCCAACACGTCCTTGCAATGGCCACAGAGGTGATTCGACTAGAGCTCCAGTCTAGCTTTTGGGTTGCTTGGCGGACTGGTATAGCCGCGATCGAGTTCCGGCCATGAACGTTTTAGATAGCTCTTGGGCTTTCTGGGACGGAAGTCGGAAGTTTGGGCTGTTGTCCGATTTGATGACCATTCTTCGGATGTGTGAGAATCGGACAAATAACTTATATAGGGGACTGTGTTGTCTCACGCAGCCCCCTCCGTGCCCCTCTATCTCGACCGATGTTGGTGCTTGAAAGGGTTGGGATCGCTCGGATTTATAAACGTGCACCACCATTTGTCGAGTGTGAGGGACGCGGCAGGTCTCCTAAATGCTATACGGGCGCTCTCTGAGAATCTCTATCCGGCCTCGACACAGACTAGTCTTGCTGAATGGTTTGGCACTGGTAGTCGATCCAACACGTCGTTGTTGTGGCCGCCTAGGCGATTCGATTCGAGCCCCCGTCTAGCTTTTGGGTTGCTTGGCGGATTTTGCCCTATCCGCAAGTGAGCTCGGTCCCTAAACGTTCGAGAAACCCGATTGCTATGCGCCGACTCTCTTTCTTGCGAGCCTCCATCTAGCTTTTGGGTCTCTACGGAACGGAAGTCGGAATCTGGGACCGTTGTTTGATTCGACGAGGCAGACTACGGTTGTGCGAGAATCGGACAAATAACTTATATAGGGGAGGTGTTGACTGGAGCATTCTCCCCCGTGCCCCTCTAACTCGACCAATGCTGGCGCTCGAACGGTGGTAGCGCTCGGATTTTCGTTGAGCGCCAGCATTGGTCGATTTAGAGGGGCATGCGAGATTCCCGAATGCTATGCGAGGGCTCTAACGGAAATGTCTATTGGTTTCGGTATGGATGCAATTGCGAGTGGTTCGGCAAAGGTAGTCGTTCCGATGCGTCCATGTCGTGGCCAAATCGATAATTCGATTTGAGCCCTCGTATAGCATTTGGGTCTCTCGATGTGATTCCGCATTCCAGTCCCTTTGGGCACTGCTTGAGCCGCATCCCAGGGGGTTCCCTTCCCAATAATCTGCCTCGCAACCCGATTGCTATGCGGTGAGGCTCCTCGGCCGCCTCGGAACTATCTGTGTATCAGACGCATCGCGGGATAAGGGGTTGGCAACGGTAGTCGCCCCAAGCGCGTCCGATGCTTGGACCATTCCGAGGCGGCCCTGAAGCCTCTTCCGTCTAGCCGTTGGGTCCTTCTCGCCGCATCCCTTGCCTCGCACCCCGATTGCTATGCGGTGAGGCTCCTCGGCCGCCTTGGAACTATCTGTGTATCAGACGCATCGCGGGATAAGGGGTTGTCACTGGTAGTCGCCCCAAGCGCGTCCGATGCTTGGACCATTCCGAGGCGGCCCTGAAGCCTCTTCCGTCTAGCCGTTGGGTCCTTCTCGCCGCATCCCTCGACTCGCACCCCGATTGCTATGCGGTGAGGCTCCTCGGCCGCCTTGGAACTATCTGTGTATCGGACGCGTCGCGGGATAAGGGGTTGTCACTGGTAGTCGCCCCAAGCGCGTCCGATGCTTGGACCATTCCGAGGCGGCCCTGAAGCCTCTTCCGTCTAGCCGTTGGGTCCTTCTCGCCGCATCCCTCGCCTCGCACCCCGATTGCTATGTGGTGAGGCTCCTCGGCCGCCTTGGAACTATCTGTGTATCGGACGCGTCGCGGGATAAGGGGTTGTCACTGGTAGTCGCCCCAAGCGCGTGCGATGCATGGACCATTCCCAGGCGGCCCTGAAGCCTCTTCCGTCTAGCCGTTGGGTCCTTCTCGCCGCATCCCTCGCCTCGCACCCCGATTGCTATGCGGTGAGGCTCCTCGGCCGCCTTGGAACTATCTGTGTATCGGACGCGTCGCGGGATAAGGGGTTGTCACTGGTAGTCGCCCCAAGCGCGTCCGATGCTTGGACCATTCCGAGGCGGCCCTGAAGCCTCTTCCGTCTAGCCGTTGGGTCCTTCTCGCCGCATCCCTCGCCTCGCACCCCGATTGCTATGCGGTGAGGCTCCTCGGCCGCCTTGGAACTATCTGTGTATCGGACGCGTCGCGGGATAAGGGGTTGTCACTGGTAGTCGCCCCAAGCGCGTCCGATGCTTGGACCATTCCGAGGCGGCCCTGAAGCCTCTTCCGTCTAGCCGTTGGGTCCTTCTCGCCGCATCCCTCGCCTCGCACCCCGATTGCTATGCGGTGAGGCTCCTCGGCCGCCTTGGAACTATCTGTGTATCGGACGCATCGCGGGATAAGGGGTTGTCACTGGTAGTCGCCCCAAGCGCGTCCGATGCTTGGACCATTCCGAGGCGGCCCTGAAGCCTCTTCCGTCTAGCCGTTGGGTCCTTCTCGCCGCATCCCTCGCCTCGCACCCCGATTGCTATGCGGTGAGGCTCCTCGGCCGCCTTGGAACTATCTGTGTATCGGACGCGTCGCGGGATAAGGGGTTGTCACTGGTAGTCGCCCCAAGCGCGTCCGATGCTTGGACCATTCCGAGGCGGCCCTGAAGCCTCTTCCGTCTAGCCGTTGGGTCCTTCTCGCCGCATCCCTCGCCTCGCACCCCGATTGCTATGCGGTGAGGCTCCTCGGCCGCCTTGGAACTATCTGTGTATCGGACGCGTCGCGGGATAAGGGGTTGTCACTGGTAGTCGCCCCAAGCGCGTCCGATGCTTGGACCATTCCGAGGCGGACCTGAAGCCTCTTCCGTCTAGCCGTTGGGTCCTTCTCGCCGCATCCCTCGCCTCGCACCCCGATTGCTATGCGGTGAGGCTCCTCGGCCGCCTTGGAACTATCTGTGTATCGGACGCGTCGCGGGATAAGGGGTTGTCACTGGTAGTCGCCCCAAGCGCGTCCGATGCTTGGACCATTCCGAGGCGGCCCTGAAGCCTCTTCCGTCTAGCCGTTGGGTCCTTCTCGCCGCATCCCTCGCCTCGCACCCCGATTGCTATGCGGTGAGGCTCCTCGGCCGCCTTGGAACTATCTGTGTATCGGACGCGTCGCGGGATAAGGGGTTGTCACTGGTAGTCGCCCCAAGCGCGTCCGATGCTTGGACCATTCCGAGGCGGCCCTGAAGCCTCTTCCGTCTAGCCGTTGGGTCCTTCTCGCCGCATCCCTCGCCTCGCACCCCGATTGCTATGCGGTGAGGCTCCTCGGCCGCCTTGGAACTATCTGTGTATCGGACGCGTCGCGGGATAAGGGGTTGTCACTGGTAGTCGCCCCAAGCGCGTCCGATGCTTGGACCATTCCGAGGCGGACCTGAAGCCTCTTCCGTCTAGCCGTTGGGTCCTTCTCGCCGCATCCCTCGCCTCGCACCCCGATTGCTATGCGGTGAGGCTCCTCGGCCGCCTTGGAACTATCTGTGTATCGGACGCGTCGCGGGATAAGGGGTTGTCACTGGTAGTCGCCCCAAGCGCGTCCGATGCTTGGACCATTCCGAGGCGGCCCTGAAGCCTCTTCCGTCTAGCCGTTGGGTCCTTCTCGCCGCATCCCTCGCCTCGCACCCCGATTGCTATGCGGTGAGGCTCCTCGGCCGCCTTGGAACTATCTGTGTATCGGACGCGTCGCGGGATAAGGGGTTGTCACTGGTAGTCGCCCCAAGCGCGTCCGATGCTTGGACCATTCCGAGGCGGACCTGAAGCCTCTTCCCTCTAGCCGTTGGGGCTTTCTCGCCGCATCCCTCGCCTCGCACCCCGATTGCTATTCGGTGAGGCTCCTCGGCCGCCTTGGAACTATCTGTGTATCGGACGCATCGCGGGATAAGGGGTTGGCAGTGGTAGTCGCCCCAAGCGCGTCCGATGCTTGGACCATTCCGAGGCGGCCCTGCAGCCTCTTCCGTCTAGCCGTTGGGGCCATCTCGCTGCATCCCCCACCTCGCACCACGATTGCTATGCGGTGAGGCTCCTTGGCCGCCTCGGAACTATCTGTGTATCGGACGCATCGCGGGATAAGGGGTTGTCACTGGTAGTCGCCCCAAGCGCGTCCGATGCTTGGACTATTCCGAGGCGGCCCTGCAGCCTCTTCCGTCTAGCCGTTGGGGCCATCTCGCCGCATCCCCCAGCTCCTCGGCCGCCTCGGAACTATCTGTGTATCGGACGCATCGCGGGATAAGGGGTTGGCAGTGGTAGTCGCCCCAAGCGCGTTCGATGCTTGGACTATTCCGAGGCGGCCCCGCAGCCTCTTCCGTCTACCCTTTGGGGCCATCTCGCCGCATCCCTCGCCTCGCACCCCGATTGCTATGCGGTGAGGCTCCTCGGCCGCCTGGGAACTATCTTCGTATCGGATGCATCGCGGGATAAGGGGTTGTCACTGGTAGTCGCCCCAAGCGCGTCCGATGCTTGGACTATTCCGAGGCGGCCCTGTGGCCTCTTCCGTCTAGCCGTTGGGGCCATCTCGCCGCATCCCTCACCTCGCACCCCCATTGCTATGCGGTGAGGCTCCTCGGCCGCCTTGGAACTGTCTTCGTATCGGAAGCATCGCGGGATAAGGGGTTGTCACTGGTAGTCGCCCCAAGCGCGTCCGATGCTTGGACTATTCCGAGGCGGCCCTGCAGCCTCTTCCGTCTAGCCGTTGGGGCCATCTCGCCGCATCCCCCACCTCGCACCCGGATTGCTATGCGGTGAGGCTCCTCGGCCGCCTTGGAACTATCTTCGTATCGGACGCATCGCGGGATAAGGGGTTGTCACTGGTAGTCGCCCCAAGCGCGTCCGATGCTTGGACTATTCCGACGCGGCCCTGTGGCCTCTTCCGTCTAGCCGTTGGGGCCATCTCGCCGCATCCCCCACCTCGCACCCCGATTGCTATGCGGTGAGGCTCCTCGGCCGCCTTGGAACCATCTTCGTATCGGACGCATCGCGGGATGAGGGGTTGTCACTGGTAGTCGCCCCAAGCGCGTCCGATGCTTGGACCATTCCGAGGCGGCCCTGAAGCCTCTTCCGTCTAGCCGTTGGGGCCTTCCCGCCCCATCCCTCGCCTCGCACCCCCGATTGCTATGCGGTGAGGCTCCTCGGCCGCCTTGGAACCATCTGTGTATCGGACGCATCGCGGGATAAGGGGTTGGCACTGGTAGTCGCCCCAAGCGCGTCCGATGCTTGGAGCATTCCGAGGTGGCCCTGAAGCCTCTTCCCTCTAGCCGTTGGGGCCTTCCCGCCCCATCCCTCGCCTCGCACCCCGATTGATATGCGGTGAGGCTCCTCGGCCGCCTTGGAACTATCTGTGTATCGGACGCATCGCGGGATAAGGGGTTGGCACTGGTAGTCGTCCCAATCGCGTCCGATGCTTGGACCATTCCGAGGCGGCCCTGCAGCCTCTTCCGTTTAGCCGTCGGGGCCTTCCCGCCGCATCCCTCGCCTCGCATCCCGATTCCTATGCGGTGAGTCTTCTCGGCCGCCGCGGAACTATACCTGTTATTGCTACTGCATCCTTCGGCTGGTAACCTCCTCTGCCGCCTTGGAACGTTCTCTTTGTCGGACGCGTCGCGGGATAAGGGGTTGGCACTGGTAGTCGCCCCAAGCGCGCCCGATGCATAGACCGCTCCGAGTTGACCTTGCTTTCAGCCTCTCACATGCATAGACCTCTCTGAGTCGACCCTGCAGCCTCTCACGTTTAGCCTTTGGAATCTCGCCTCACAACATGATTGCTATCCTTGATGCATCCCTTGCCTCGAGCCCTGATTGCTTTCTTGGCTGCATCCCTCCTCTCCTCACAGCCCGGTTGTCATCACTGCTTCATCCGTCGCTTCATGCATTCTGGCTGCTGGGCCCTTCCCACCGCACACCTCGATTGCTATCTCTTCTGCATCACACACCCCGATTGCTATCTCTGCTACATCCCTCGGCTCTCACTTCTGCATCCTTCGCCTCCCACCTCGATTGCTATCAATGCTGCATCCGTAACCTCACACCCCGATTGCTATGCGGGGAGGCTCCTTGGCCGCCTTGGAAATTTCTGTGTGTCGGACGCACCGCGGGATAAGGGGTTGGCACTGGTAGTCGCCCCAAGTGCGCCCGATTCTTAGACCGCTTCGAGGTGACCTCGTAGCCTCTTTCGTCCAGGCTTCCTGCCTTCAACGCCCTTTTTACACCTCGATTGCTATGCGCGGGCTCGTTGGCGTCTATCACCTCTCTGCGAAGAGTGGCACGATGATTGTTGGGGTAAATCGTAGCAGTCCGATCTCTGGCCTTGGGCCATTGTGAGGGCTGATCGATTTCCTGTGCGCATCTCGTGTTCGCCCAGTAACAGACTCGACGACTTGTAATCGGTCTTGTTCCCGATTGTTCCTGGAGGTAGTCTTCGGAACTCTTGGATTTGACCTGTCACTCGAACTGTCCTCTTCCGAGGATGCTTGTGTGTGTGTGCTTGTGCCATTTCCTTGGCGGTATTAACGAGATATTAAAGAGCGGAGTGAGCGCCTCGCCCAGCTATGTTTGGGGCTCTCACTCCCTTACCCGGTGTGCGACCGCTTTGCACGTAGGTTGCGGAGCATCGCGACTCTTTCGATGTTTGGCGGTTGTCTTCCGGTGATGCGTTGGTCCCGAAGTGCACGTTACTAGCATTTCTGCCATTGTTCTCGATCTTTGGCACGTTCCTTCGTTGCAATTGGATATATATCTCCGTTTATACGCGCAGGCTTCTCCCGCCTATTCAGCGCTGTCCCACTCTCAGCACTCTCGTGGTCTCCTTGGCTTCTCTCTCCCGTGAGCGAGCTCTCTTCTCGAGTCTTTTCCATGTCCCATGGAGGTTGCCTTGCGAAATTCGGGCACACAAACGTGACCGGATAAGAGCGGAATTGCCTATGAGGAGAAGCTCACCTTAGGGAGCAGCAATGCCGAGTGTTTCGACAGAGGGTAGAGGGGGCGTTGTTTGGGCGGTTGCACAAAAGAGTGCTACGGTTGCACTGAAGGTTGCTTCTTCGTCTCCGACGAACTCTTCGAGGCAAAAAAGCTTGTATACGGGGTCGAGGTGGGACTGTTCGTGCGAGTTGCGCCACCAAAAGTGCGTAGGGGGCATATACCTGGGAAATGGATGTCTCTGAGTGGCCTTACTCGGTCGCGTGCACGGTGCATTCTCTAACGGCAGGACTGTCGCGAGCATGTGCGGTTCGGATGTTTTCGGGTAAAGGGTTCCGTACGGGATGTTCTTCCCAGGCTCCTGTGAACCGAGACTCTGCATCGTCGTGCTCCGGCTCCCGTGGGTGCTTCATGCCTCGTCGAGCTGTTTGTCGTGGACGATTAAGGCCGAGGCCTTCCTTCGAGAGGGGAATTGTTCAG
>NW_026729056.1:202500-215000 GCF_030272615.1 Cryptomeria japonica | reverse complement strand
CGCAGCACCTCGGGCGCACCGGGGTGCGCGCACAACGCCCGGGTTGCACCGTGGCCTGTGTGCTCGGGGCGCCTCGGGTGCGCGCTCGGTGTCGCCCCCGCGCGCGCGGTAGTGCGGGCAGCGCACCCCGGCCCGGCCCGGCCCCGACGAGAACGCAAACGGGCAAAAGGTTTATTCAAATAGCATTGCGACGCCCGGCGAAAAACTAAAAAAGGGTGCAACACCGGGACTTCCCGGGAGGTCACCCATCCCAGTACTACTCCGGCCCAAGCGCGCTTAACTGCGGAGTTCTGATGGGATCCGGTGCACTAACGCTGGTATGATCGCACCCGTTATGAGCTTGTCGCAGTGTGTACTTAGCAAACCGCGACCCACGTGCGAATCCACCCCGGCCACCCACCCCCGTCGAGGTGCACACCCTCCCTCGCGAAGTGCGCCCCGTTCGCCAAGTGTGAGCCCTGCCCGGGTGCGCGCACCTTGCTAGGGCGTCGGGTGTGCACCCGGCCCGGCCTACGTGCGTGCACCTGGACGGGGCGTCGTGTGCGTGCAGTGTCCCGTCTGCAACGCGGTGCCCACACACCACCTCGGGCGCAACGACCTGCGCTCACATGTGGGCCGAGTGCACCTTGGTGCATGTTCGGGGCGCCTCGGGTGCACGCTCGATCTTGCCCCGGTGCACCAAGGCGCTCGGTTTGCCCCGGGTGCGCACTTGGTGCAAGGTGGGCACCCAAAATAGGGATCAAGCACCAAAACACAAGTTTCGGGATGCAAAATGGGACCCAAGGACCACAAATGCGTTCCAAGACCCATGATGGGTCCACGAGAACAAAAATGTGTTCCGAGACTTAATAAACAAATATTGGGTTTTAGGAGAAGAAACATGCTCTGATGCCCAAAACGAGAATCGACCCCGAAAAGGCCACAGGCCAAAAGTGGGATGCGAGACAAAAAAAAATGGGACCCGAGGACCAAAATTGGGTTCCCAGGTCGAAGACAGGGCAACCGGACAAGAAACGACCTCTAAGGCTCGAAATGAGTCCCGACGACTAAAACTTGACAAGAAGCACCCATCAGGCACCCAACTCGACACCCATGGGATGCCGACCCACCCGGGCTTCCACCTAGCACACCTTGGCACCCACCCACCCTCGCACCCAACCTCGCACCCAACTTAGCACCTTTGAACCCACATTGGCACTCACCCTGACCCTGGCACCTTGGAACCCACATTGGCACTCACCTTGACCCTGGCACCCACCTTTGCACTCACCTTGGGACCCACCCTGGCTCCCACCTCGGCACCCACCCAGACACCCACCTTGGTTCCTTGGCACCCACCTTGGATCCTTGGCACCCACCCCGACACCCACCTTGGCACGCAACTTGGCTACTTGCCACCCACCTTGGCTCCTTGACGCCCACCCCGACAACCACCCCGTGACCTACCCTGGCTAGGGTTGGTGCACACCCACCCTGGTGCCCACCTTGGCACCCACCCCATGACCCACCTTGGCACGCACCTTAGTACCCACCCTGTTACCCACCCTAGGACCCACCCCGTGACCCACCTTGGCCAGGGTGGGTGCACCCACCCTGGTGCCCACCTTGGCACCCACCCATCCTAGCACCCAGCCTGTGACCGGGCTTGGAACCCAACCTTGCACCCGTCTTGGCCAGTGTGGGTGCGCACCCATCCTGGCACCCACGTTGTGACACACCCTTTAACCCACGCACCCTAGCAGCCACGTTGGCACCCACCTTGGAACACAACCTAGCAACTTGGCACCCACCCCGTGACCCACCTTGGCATCCACCATAGCAGTCGCCCACTTGGCACCCACCTTGGAACCCAAGTTGGCACCCACCTCGGCACCCACCTTGACACTTGTGGACCCACCTTGCCACTCACCCTAGCATCGACCCATCCTAGCACCCACCCTGGCACCTTTGCACCCTAGCACTCACCCATCCTAGCACCTAACCTGTGACCCACCTTGACACTCACCCTCGCACCCACCTTGGAACCCAACCTAGCACCCACCCACCCTGACACCAACCCTAGCACCTACCCACCCTTGCACCCACCCTGTGACCCATCTTGGCACCCACCCATCCTACCACTCAACCTATCACCCACCTTCTCACCCACCTTGGCATCCACCTTAGCACCCACCCACACTGGCACCTTGGCACCCACCTCGGGCAAGGTGGGTGCACACCCACCCTGACACCCAATTTAGAACCAACCGAGCATGTTACCCACCTTGGCACCCACATTGCAGCCCACCCTAGTACCCACCCTATGACCCACATTGGCATCCACACCCTAGCACCCAGGCACCTCGACACCCGCCTTGACACGCACCCTAGCACTAAACCTGTGACCCACCTTGGAACTCACCCTAGAACCCACCCACCCTGTGAACCACCTTGGCATCCACCTTAGCACCCACCCACCTTGGCACCCACTCTAGCACTCACCCATCCTAACACCCAACTTGTTACCCACCTTGGCACCCGCCCTCGCGTCCACCTTGAAACCCACCCTAGCACCCACCCACGCAGGAGCCCACCTTGGCACCCAACCTAACACCCACGCATCCTGGCACCCAACTTGTGACCCACCTTGGAACCCACCCTAGTACCCACCTTTGAACCCACTATATCACCAACCCACCTTGGCACCCACCCTATGACCCTCTTTGGAATCCACCCTAGCACGCACCCACCCTGGCACCCACCATGGAGCGCACCCTAGCACCCACCCACCTCGGCACGCACCTCAACACCCACCTTGGTGTGCGCACTGCGCCAACCTCTCAAAGACCCTATGTGGTGCGCTCCAAAGTGTACACCTTTGGTGCGCTCCAAGGTGCGCACCTTTGGTGCACACCGAGGTGCACACCAAAGTGTGCACCGAGGTGAGCACCAAAGTGCACTCCAAGGTGCACACCAAGGCGTGCACCTTTGGTGCGGTCAATGCAAACGAATTCGGAAGTTGGGGTCGATGTCCTAATCGCTGCTGCAGACTACACGTATGAGAATCGGACAAATAGCTTTATATAGGGGAGGTGTTGCGTTTGATGGGTCGACTCCCCTGGTTGTGTGCACTGCACCAACTTCAAAGACCCTGTCTTGTTTAAGAAGTCAAAAGTTGGGGTGGATGTCCTAATCATTGCTGCAGTCTACGCATGTATGAGAATCAGACAAATAGCTTATATAGGGGAGGTGTTGCATTCGGTGGGTTGACTCCCCTGGTTGTGCGCACTGCGCCAACCTCAAAGACCCCGCATAGCAGAAGAAGTCGGAAGTCGGATTTTGGTGAGCACCAAGGCGTGCACCTTTGGTGCGGTCAACGCAGACGAATTCAGAAGTTGGGGTGGATGTCCTAATCGTTGTTGCAGGCTACACATGTATGAGAATCAGACAAATAGCTTATATAGGGGAGGTGTTGGGTTTGATGGGTCAACTCCCTTGGTTGTGCGCATTACGCCAACCTCAAAGACCTTGTTTTCGTTAAGAAGTCAAAAGTTGGGGTCAATGTCCTAATGGCTCCTGTAGGCTACACATGTATGAGAATCGGACAAATAGCTTATATAGGGGAGGTGTTGGGTTTGATGGGTCGACTCCCCTGGTTGTGCGCATTACGTCAACCTCAAAGACCTTGTTTTCGTTAAGAAGTCAAAAGTTGGGGTCGATGTCCTAATTGCTCCTGTAGACTACACATGTATGAGAATCAGACAAATAGCTTATATAGGGGAGGTGTTGGGTTTGATGGGTTGACTCCCCTAGTTGTTCGCATTACACCAACCTCAAAGACCTTGTTTTCGTTTAGAAGCCGAAAGTTGGGGTCGATGTCCTAATTGCTCCTGCAGGCTACGCATGTATGAGAATCAGACAAATAGCTTATATAGGGGAGGTGTTGGGTTTGATGGGTCGACTCCCCTGGTTGTGCGCATTGCGCCAACCTCAAAGACCCTGCATTGCGGATGAAGTCGAAAGTCAGAGTTTGGTGTGCTACAAGGTGTGGTCGAAGGTGCTCACCTAGGTGTGCACCTTTGGAGCGCAGGAAAAGTGCCCTCCAAAAGTGCGCACCTTTGGAGTGCACAAAAGTGCCCTCCAAAAGTGCGCACCTTTGGAGCGCACAAAAGTGCCCTCCAAAAAGTGCCCTCCAAAAGTGCGCACCTTTGGAGCGCACAAAAGTGCCCTCCAAAAAGTGCCCTCCAAAAGTGCGCACCTTTGGAGTGCAGAAAAGTGCCCTCCAAAAAGTGCCCTCCAAAAGTGTGCACCTTTGGAGTGCACAAAAGTGCCCTCCAAAAGTGCGCACCTTTGGAGCGCAGAAAAGTGCCCTCCAAAAAGTGCCCTCCAAAAGTGCGCACCTTTGGAGCGCAGAAAAGTGCCCTCCAAAAAGTGCCCTCCAAAAGTGCGCACCTTTGGAGCGCAGAAAAGTGCCCTCCAAAAAGTGCCCTCCAAAAGTGCGCACCTTTGGAGCGCAGAAAAGTGCCCTCCAAAAAGTGCCCTCCAAAAGTGCGCACCTTTGGAGCGCACAAAAGTGCCCTCCAAAAAGTGCCCTCCAAAAGTGCGCACCTTTGGAGCGCACAAAAGTGCCCTCCAAAAGTGCGCACCTTTGGAGCGCACAAAAGTGCCCTCCAAAAGTGCGCACTTTTGGTGCGCACCAAGGCGCTGGTTCGGTCGTTGCAGGCGAGTTCGGAAGTTGGGGTCGATGTCCTGAGCGGAGGTGCAAACTACACAGGTGTCGGAATCGGACAAATAGCTTATATAGGGGAGGTGTATGCTTCGATGGGTCGACTCCCCAGGTTGAGCGCACCGCGCCAACCTCAAAGACCCTACGGTATGGATGAAGTCGGAAGTTGGGTCCGATGACCGATTCGATTAGTAGGTATGCTCATGAGGTCGGAATTTGGGTCCGATGACCTGCCATGTGCAGGAAGGCGAATGTTGGCACTGTGCGTTGCAAGGTGCACACCAAGGTGCTGGTGCGGTCTTTTTAGTCGAGTTCGGAAGTTGGGGTCGATGTCCTGATCGGAGGTGCAAGCTACACAGGTGTGGGAATCGGACAAATAGCTTATATAGGGGAGGTGTATGCTTCGTTGGGTCGACTCCCCGGGTTGAGCGCACCGCGCCAACCTCAAAGACCCTACGGTATGGATGAAGTCGGAAGTTGGGTCCGATGACCGATTCGATATGTAGGCATACTCGCGAGGTCGGAATTTGGGTCCGATGACCTGCCATGTGCAGGAAGGCGAATGTTGGCACTGTGCGTTGCAAGGTGCGCACCAAGGCGCTGGTTCGGTCGTTGCAGGCGAGTTCGGAAGTTGGGGTCGATGTCCTGATCGGAGGTGCAAACTACACAGGTGTGGGAATCGGACAAATAGCTTATATAGGGGAGGTGTATGCTTCGTTGGGTCGACTCCCCGGGTTGAGCGCACCGCGCCAACCTCAAAGACCCTACGGTATGGATGAAGTCGGAAGTTGTGTCCGATGACCGATTCGATATGTAGGCATACTCGCGAGGTCGGAATTTGGGTCCGATGACCTGCCATGTGCAGGAAGGCGAATGTTGGGACTGTGCGTCGCAAGGTGCGCACCAAGGCGCTGGTGCCGTCGTTGCAGTCGAGTTCGGAAGTTGGGGTCGATGTCCTGGTCAGAGGTGCAAACTACACAGGTGTGGGAATCGGACAAATAGCTTATATAGGGGAGGTGTATGCTTCGATGGGTCGACTCCCCGGGTTGAGCGCACCGCGCCAACCTCAAAGACCCTACAGTATGGATGAAGTCGGAAGTTGGGTCCGATGACCGATTCGATACGTAGGCATATTGGCGAGGTCTGAATTTGTGTCCGATGACCTGCCATGCGCAGGAAGGCGGAATTTGGGTCCGATGACCGAGTTGATGGCGTGCCATGCGCAGAAAGGCGGAATTTGGGTCCGATGACCGAGTTGATGTTGATGGCCCGCCATGCACAGGAAGGCGGAATTTGGGTCCGATGACCGATTTGAAGGCGTGCCATGCGCAGAAAGGCGGAGTTTGGGTCCGATGACCGAGTTGATATTGATGGCCCGCCATGCGCAGGAAGGCGGAATTTGGGTCCGATGACCTGACATACGCATGGAGTCCGACTCGGGGGCCGATGTTCGATTCGATGACTTGCATTGTGGGTAAAGTCGGAAGTTGTGGTCTTTGACCCGATTCGATGACCAGACTTCGGCTGCTTGAGAATCGGACAAATAACTTATATAGGGGAGGTAGTGTTCTCGAGCATCCTCCCCCCGTGCCCGTTTATGTCGATTGATGCTGGTGCTCGACTGGTTGGAGCGCTCGGATGCAAAAATCTTGCACCAGGATTTATCGATTGTGATGGACACGGCAAGTCTCCTGATTGCTATGCAGGAGCTCATCGTGAATCTCTATGCGGCCTTGGTATGGACTCGACCTGCGGAATGGTTCGGCAATGGTAGTCGCTCCAACACGTCCTTGCAATGGCCACAGAGGTGATTCGACTAGAGCTCCAGTCTAGCTTTTGGGTTGCTTGGCGGACTGGTATAGCCGCGATCGAGTTCCGGCCATGAACGTTTTAGATAGCTCTTGGGCTTTCTGGGACGGAAGTCGGAAGTTTGGGCTGTTGTCCGATTTGATGACCATTCTTCGGATGTGTGAGAATCGGACAAATAACTTATATAGGGGACTGTGTTGTCTCACGCAGCCCCCTCCGTGCCCCTCTATCTCGACCGATGTTGGTGCTTGAAAGGGTTGGGATCGCTCGGATTTATAAACGTGCACCACCATTTGTCGAGTGTGAGGGACGCGGCAGGTCTCCTAAATGCTATACGGGCGCTCTCTGAGAATCTCTATCCGGCCTCGACACAGACTAGTCTTGCTGAATGGTTTGGCACTGGTAGTCGATCCAACACGTCGTTGTTGTGGCCGCCTAGGCGATTCGATTCGAGCCCCCGTCTAGCTTTTGGGTTGCTTGGCGGATTTTGCCCTATCCGCAAGTGAGCTCGGTCCCTAAACGTTCGAGAAACCCGATTGCTATGCGCCGACTCTCTTTCTTGCGAGCCTCCATCTAGCTTTTGGGTCTCTACGGAACGGAAGTCGGAATCTGGGACCGTTGTTTGATTCGACGAGGCAGACTACGGTTGTGCGAGAATCGGACAAATAACTTATATAGGGGAGGTGTTGACTGGAGCATTCTCCCCCGTGCCCCTCTAACTCGACCAATGCTGGCGCTCGAACGGTGGTAGCGCTCGGATTTTCGTTGAGCGCCAGCATTGGTCGATTTAGAGGGGCATGCGAGATTCCCGAATGCTATGCGAGGGCTCTAACGGAAATGTCTATTGGTTTCGGTATGGATGCAATTGCGAGTGGTTCGGCAAAGGTAGTCGTTCCGATGCGTCCATGTCGTGGCCAAATCGATAATTCGATTTGAGCCCTCGTATAGCATTTGGGTCTCTCGATGTGATTCCGCATTCCAGTCCCTTTGGGCACTGCTTGAGCCGCATCCCAGGGGGTTCCCTTCCCAATAATCTGCCTCGCAACCCGATTGCTATGCGGTGAGGCTCCTCGGCCGCCTCGGAACTATCTGTGTATCAGACGCATCGCGGGATAAGGGGTTGGCAACGGTAGTCGCCCCAAGCGCGTCCGATGCTTGGACCATTCCGAGGCGGCCCTGAAGCCTCTTCCGTCTAGCCGTTGGGTCCTTCTCGCCGCATCCCTTGCCTCGCACCCCGATTGCTATGCGGTGAGGCTCCTCGGCCGCCTTGGAACTATCTGTGTATCAGACGCATCGCGGGATAAGGGGTTGTCACTGGTAGTCGCCCCAAGCGCGTCCGATGCTTGGACCATTCCGAGGCGGCCCTGAAGCCTCTTCCGTCTAGCCGTTGGGTCCTTCTCGCCGCATCCCTCGACTCGCACCCCGATTGCTATGCGGTGAGGCTCCTCGGCCGCCTTGGAACTATCTGTGTATCGGACGCGTCGCGGGATAAGGGGTTGTCACTGGTAGTCGCCCCAAGCGCGTCCGATGCTTGGACCATTCCGAGGCGGCCCTGAAGCCTCTTCCGTCTAGCCGTTGGGTCCTTCTCGCCGCATCCCTCGCCTCGCACCCCGATTGCTATGCGGTGAGGCTCCTCGGCCGCCTTGGAACTATCTGTGTATCGGACGCGTCGCGGGATAAGGGGTTGTCACTGGTAGTCGCCCCAAGCGCGTGCGATGCATGGACCATTCCCAGGCGGCCCTGAAGCCTCTTCCGTCTAGCCGTTGGGTCCTTCTCGCCGCATCCCTCGCCTCGCACCCCGATTGCTATGCGGTGAGGCTCCTCGGCCGCCTTGGAACTATCTGTGTATCGGACGCGTCGCGGGATAAGGGGTTGTCACTGGTAGTCGCCCCAAGCGCGTCCGATGCTTGGACCATTCCGAGGCGGCCCTGAAGCCTCTTCCGTCTAGCCGTTGGGTCCTTCTCGCCGCATCCCTCGCCTCGCACCCCGATTGCTATGCGGTGAGGCTCCTCGGCCGCCTTGGAACTATCTGTGTATCGGACGCGTCGCGGGATAAGGGGTTGTCACTGGTAGTCGCCCCAAGCGCGTCCGATGCTTGGACCATTCCGAGGCGGCCCTGAAGCCTCTTCCGTCTAGCCGTTGGGTCCTTCTCGCCGCATCCCTCGCCTCGCACCCCGATTGCTATGCGGTGAGGCTCCTCGGCCGCCTTGGAACTATCTGTGTATCGGACGCGTCGCGGGATAAGGGGTTGTCACTGGTAGTCGCCCCAAGCGCGTCCGATGCTTGGACCATTCCGAGGCGGCCCTGAAGCCTCTTCCGTCTAGCCGTTGGGTCCTTCTCGCCGCATCCCTCGCCTCGCACCCCGATTGCTATGCGGTGAGGCTCCTCGGCCGCCTTGGAACTATCTGTGTATCGGACGCATCGCGGGATAAGGGGTTGTCACTGGTAGTCGCCCCAAGCGCGTCCGATGCTTGGACCATTCCGAGGCGGCCCTGAAGCCTCTTCCGTCTAGCCGTTGGGTCCTTCTCGCCGCATCCCTCGCCTCGCACCCCGATTGCTATGCGGTGAGGCTCCTCGGCCGCCTTGGAACTATCTGTGTATCGGACGCGTCGCGGGATAAGGGGTTGTCACTGGTAGTCGCCCCAAGCGCGTCCGATGCTTGGACCATTCCGAGGCGGCCCTGAAGCCTCTTCCGTCTAGCCGTTGGGTCCTTCTCGCCGCATCCCTCGCCTCGCACCCCGATTGCTATGCGGTGAGGCTCCTCGGCCGCCTTGGAACTATCTGTGTATCGGACGCGTCGCGGGATAAGGGGTTGTCACTGGTAGTCGCCCCAAGCGCGTCCGATGCTTGGACCATTCCGAGGCGGACCTGAAGCCTCTTCCGTCTAGCCGTTGGGTCCTTCTCGCCGCATCCCTCGCCTCGCACCCCGATTGCTATGCGGTGAGGCTCCTCGGCCGCCTTGGAACTATCTGTGTATCGGACGCGTCGCGGGATAAGGGGTTGTCACTGGTAGTCGCCCCAAGCGCGTCCGATGCTTGGACCATTCCGAGGCGGCCCTGAAGCCTCTTCCGTCTAGCCGTTGGGTCCTTCTCGCCGCATCCCTCGCCTCGCACCCCGATTGCTATGCGGTGAGGCTCCTCGGCCGCCTTGGAACTATCTGTGTATCGGACGCGTCGCGGGATAAGGGGTTGTCACTGGTAGTCGCCCCAAGCGCGTCCGATGCTTGGACCATTCCGAGGCGGCCCTGAAGCCTCTTCCGTCTAGCCGTTGGGTCCTTCTCGCCGCATCCCTCGCCTCGCACCCCGATTGCTATGCGGTGAGGCTCCTCGGCCGCCTTGGAACTATCTGTGTATCGGACGCGTCGCGGGATAAGGGGTTGTCACTGGTAGTCGCCCCAAGCGCGTCCGATGCTTGGACCATTCCGAGGCGGCCCTGAAGCCTCTTCCGTCTAGCCGTTGGGTCCTTCTCGCCGCATCCCTCGCCTCGCACCCCGATTGCTATGCGGTGAGGCTCCTCGGCCGCCTTGGAACTATCTGTGTATCGGACGCGTCGCGGGATAAGGGGTTGTCACTGGTAGTCGCCCCAAGCGCGTCCGATGCTTGGACCATTCCGAGGCGGCCCTGAAGCCTCTTCCGTCTAGCCGTTGGGTCCTTCTCGCCGCATCCCTCGCCTCGCACCCCGATTGCTATGCGGTGAGGCTCCTCGGCCGCCTTGGAACTATCTGTGTATCGGACGCGTCGCGGGATAAGGGGTTGTCACTGGTAGTCGCCCCAAGCGCGTCCGATGCTTGGACCATTCCGAGGCGGACCTGAAGCCTCTTCCGTCTAGTCGTTGGGTCCTTCTCGCCGCATCCCTCGCCTCGCACCCCGATTGCTATGCGGTGAGGCTCCTCGGCCGCCTTGGAACTATCTGTGTATCGGACGCGTCGCGGGATAAGGGGTTGTCACTGGTAGTCGCCCCAAGCGCGTCCGATGCTTGGACCATTCCGAGGCGGCCCTGAAGCCTCTTCCGTCTAGCCGTTGGGTCCTTCTCGCCGCATCCCTCGCCTCGCACCCCGATTGCTATGCGGTGAGGCTCCTCGGCCGCCTTGGAACTATCTGTGTATCGGACGCGTCGCGGGATAAGGGGTTGTCACTGGTAGTCGCCCCAAGCGCGTCCGATGCTTGGACCATTCCGAGGCGGACCTGAAGCCTCTTCCCTCTAGCCGTTGGGGCTTTCTCGCCGCATCCCTCGCCTCGCACCCCGATTGCTATTCGGTGAGGCTCCTCGGCCGACTTGGAACTATCTGTGTATCGGACGCATCGCGGGATAAGGGGTTGGCAGTGGTAGTCGCCCCAAGCGCGTCCGATGCTTGGACCATTCCGAGGCGGCCCTGCAGCCTCTTCCGTCTAGCCGTTGGGGCCATCTCGCTGCATCCCCCACCTCGCACCACGATTGCTATGCGGTGAGGCTCCTTGGCCGCCTCGGAACTATCTGTGTATCGGACGCATCGCGGGATAAGGGGTTGTCACTGGTAGTCGCCCCAAGCGCGTCCGATGCTTGGACTATTCCGAGGCGGCCCTGCAGCCTCTTCCGTCTAGCCGTTGGGGCCATCTCGCCGCATCCCCCAGCTCCTCGGCCGCCTCGGAACTATCTGTGTATCGGACGCATCGCGGGATAAGGGGTTGGCAGTGGTAGTCGCCCCAAGCGCGTTCGATGCTTGGACTATTCCGAGGCGGCCCCGCAGCCTCTTCCGTCTACCCTTTGGGGCCATCTCGCCGCATCCCTCGCCTCGCACCCCGATTGCTATGCGGTGAGGCTCCTCGGCCGCCTGGGAACTATCTTCGTATCGGATGCATCGCGGGATAAGGGGTTGTCACTGGTAGTCGCCCCAAGCGCGTCCGATGCTTGGACTATTCCGAGGCGGCCCTGTGGCCTCTTCCGTCTAGCCGTTGGGGCCATCTCGCCGCATCCCTCACCTCGCACCCCCATTGCTATGCGGTGAGGCTCCTCGGCCGCCTTGGAACTGTCTTCGTATCGGAAGCATCGCGGGATAAGGGGTTGTCACTGGTAGTCGCCCCAAGCGCGTCCGATGCTTGGACTATTCCGAGGCGGCCCTGCAGCCTCTTCCGTCTAGCCGTTGGGGCCATCTCGCCGCATCCCCCACCTCGCACCCGGATTGCTATGCGGTGAGGCTCCTCGGCCGCCTTGGAACTATCTTCGTATCGGACGCATCGCGGGATAAGGGGTTGTCACTGGTAGTCGCCCCAAGCGCGTCCGATGCTTGGACTATTCCGACGCGGCCCTGTGGCCTCTTCCGTCTAGCCGTTGGGGCCATCTCGCCGCATCCCCCACCTCGCACCCCGATTGCTATGCGGTGAGGCTCCTCGGCCGCCTTGGAACCATCTTCGTATCGGACGCATCGCGGGATGAGGGGTTGTCACTGGTAGTCGCCCCAAGCGCGTCCGATGCTTGGACCATTCCGAGGCGGCCCTGAAGCCTCTTCCGTCTAGCCGTTGGGGCCTTCCCGCCCCATCCCTCGCCTCGCACCCCCGATTGCTATGCGGTGAGGCTCCTCGGCCGCCTTGGAACCATCTGTGTATCGGACGCATCGCGGGATAAGGGGTTGGCACTGGTAGTCGCCCCAAGCGCGTCCGATGCTTGGAGCATTCCGAGGTGGCCCTGAAGCCTCTTCCGTCTAGCCGTTGGGGCCTTCCCGCCCCATCCCTCGCCTCGCACCCCGATTGATATGCGGTGAGGCTCCTCGGCCGCCTTGGAACTATCTGTGTATCGGACGCATCGCGGGATAAGGGGTTGGCACTGGTAGTCGTCCCAATCGCGTCCGATGCTTGGACCATTCCGAGGCGGCCCTGCAGCCTCTTCCGTTTAGCCGTCGGGGCCTTCCCGCCGCATCCCTCGCCTCGCATCCCGATTCCTATGCGGTGAGTCTTCTCGGCCGCCGCGGAACTATACCTGTTATTGCTACTGCATCCTTCGGCTGGTAACC
>NW_026729056.1:172500-192500 GCF_030272615.1 Cryptomeria japonica | reverse complement strand
TTTTTTGCCCAAGCGTCCAGTGGGGTTTCTGGTGCGCTCCGAAGTGGGGTTATTGGAGCGGCCCCTCTTTTTTTGTCCGAGCGTTTGGTGGGGTTGCGCGCCCTGGTGGGCACCATGGTGCGCACCAAGGAGCGCTCCGAAGTGTGCTCCAAGGTGCGGCGTGCACGAAGTCGGAGCCCGGTTTGCCCCGGGTGCGCACCTCGCGTGCACCTTCGCCGCGGTGGGCACCATGGCGTGCACGAAGTCGGAGCCCGGTTTGCCCCGGGTGCGCACCTCGCGTGCACCTTCGCCGGGGTGGGCACCTCGGCTGGGTTGCGCGCCCTGGTGCGCACCAAGGAGCGCTCCGAAGTGTGCTCCAAGGTGCGGCGTGCACGAAGTCGGAGCCCGGTTTGCCCCGGGTGCGCACCTCGCGTGCACCTTGGCGCGGTGGGCACCATGGCGTGCACGAAGTCGGAGCCCGGTTTGCCCCGGGTGCGCACCCCGCGTGCACCTTCGCCGGGGTGGGCACCTCGGCTGGGTTGCGCGCCCTGGTGCGCACCAAGGAGCGCTCCGAAGTGTGCTCCAAGGTGCGGCGTGCACGAAGTCGGAGCCCGGTTTGCCCCGGGTGCGCACCTCGCGTGCACCTTCGCCGCGGTGGGCACCTTGGCTGGGTTGGGCACCATTGAGCGCTCCGACGTGTGCTCCAAGGTGCGCACCATGGCCCTCCAAGGTGCGCAGCATGGCGTGCACGAAGTCGGAGCCCGGTTTGCCCCGGGTGCGCACCTCGCGTGCACCTTCGCCAGGGTGGGCACCTCGGTGCGCACACCTTCTCAATGTTTTCTTGCCTTTTCTGGAAATTGGTGAAGGCAGCGCATCAAAGGTGCGCACCTCGGTGTGCTCCGAGGTGCGAACCCGAGAGCGCTCCGAGGTGCCCACGAAGTCGAAAGTCGGGTTAATTGCATTGTTTTCCCCGGGTGCGCTCCGAGGTGCGCAACATCGGTGCGCACCAAGGAGGGCTCCGAAGTGTGCTCCAAGGTGCGCACGATTCGGAGCTCGGTTTGCCCGGGGTGCGCACACCTTGGCTGGGTTGCGCACCCTTTGTGCGCTCCAAGGTGCGCACGAAGTCGGAGCTCGGTTTGCCCCGGGTGCGCACCTTCGCCAGGGTGCGCACCTTGATGCGCACGCCTTGGCTGGGCTGCGCACCTTGGTGGGCGCCATGGTGCGCACCTTTCGTGCGCTCCAAGGTGCGCACGAAGTCGGAGCTCGGTTTGCCCCGGGTGCGCACCTTGGTGGGCGCCATGGTGCACTCCGAGGTGCCCAAGATTGGTGCGCACCAAGGAGCGCTCCGAAGTGCGCTCCAAGGTGCGCAGGTGCGCGCGAAGTCGAAAGTTGGGTTAATTGTCCGGTTTGCCTCGGGTGCGCACCTTGCGTGCACCTTCGCCAGGGTGGGCGCCTTGGTGCGCACACCTTGGCTGGGCTGCGCACCCGGGCGCGCACACCTTGGCACCCGCGTTTCCTTCATTTTAAATTTTTTTTTTTTACAATCTCTCAAGTGGGAAATTCTATAATCTCAACTTTTTTTGCCTTTTCAGGAAACTTTTGAATGGAGCGCATCATTGGTGCGCTCCGAAGTGTGCTCCAAGGTGCGCACCTCTGGTGTGCTCCAAAGCTCTCTCTAGCTGCGTGCACCTGCCCCGGCCGCGCACCCGGCCCCGCCCAGCTTCGCTCACCTGTCCCGGGCGTCTGGTGCGGAACCTTAGAGTAAGAAACATCACCGTGCACCTTGGCCAACGTGCGCGACTCGACCGAGCGCGCACTGGCCGAGGTGCACACCGATTTCACCTGGGTGCGCGCGCAGCACCTCGGGCGCACCGGGGTGCGCGCACAACGCCCGGGTTGCACCGTGGCCTGTGTGCTCGGGGCGCCTCGGGTGCGCGCTCGGTGTCGCCCCCGCGCGCGCGGTAGTGCGGGCAGCGCACCCCGGCCCGGCCCGGCCCCGACGAGAACGCAAACGGGCAAAAGGTTTATTCAAATAGCATTGCGACGCCCGGCGAAAAACTAAAAAAGGGTGCAACACCGGGACTTCCCGGGAGGTCACCCATCCCAGTACTACTCCGGCCCAAGCGCGCTTAACTGCGGAGTTCTGATGGGATCCGGTGCACTAACGCTGGTATGATCGCACCCGTTATGAGCTTGTCGCAGTGTGTACTTAGCAAACCGCGACCCACGTGCGAATCCACCCCGGCCACCCACCCCCGTCGAGGTGCACACCCTCCCTCGCGAAGTGCGCCCCGTTCGCCAAGTGTGAGCCCTGCCCGGGTGCGCGCACCTTGCTAGGGCGTCGGGTGTGCACCCGGCCCGGCCTACGTGCGTGCACCTGGACGGGGCGTCGTGTGCGTGCAGTGTCCCGTCTGCAACGCGGTGCCCACACACCACCTCGGGCGCAACGACCTGCGCTCACATGTGGGCCGAGTGCACCTTGGTGCATGTTCGGGGCGCCTCGGGTGCACGCTCGATCTTGCCCCGGTGCACCAAGGCGCTCGGTTTGCCCCGGGTGCGCACTTGGTGCAAGGTGGGCACCCAAAATAGGGATCAAGCACCAAAACACAAGTTTCGGGATGCAAAATGGGACCCAAGGACCACAAATGCGTTCCAAGACCCATGATGGGTCCACGAGAACAAAAATGTGTTCCGAGACTTAATAAACAAATATTGGGTTTTAGGAGAAGAAACATGCTCTGATGCCCAAAACGAGAATCGACCCCGAAAAGGCCACAGGCCAAAAGTGGGATGCGAGACAAAAAAAAATGGGACCCGAGGACCAAAATTGGGTTCCCAGGTCGAAGACAGGGCAACCGGACAAGAAACGACCTCTAAGGCTCGAAATGAGTCCCGACGACTAAAACTTGACAAGAAGCACCCATCAGGCACCCAACTCGACACCCATGGGATGCCGACCCACCCGGGCTTCCACCTAGCACACCTTGGCACCCACCCACCCTCGCACCCAACCTCGCACCCAACTTAGCACCTTTGAACCCACATTGGCACTCACCCTGACCCTGGCACCTTGGAACCCACATTGGCACTCACCTTGACCCTGGCACCCACCTTTGCACTCACCTTGGGACCCACCCTGGCTCCCACCTCGGCACCCACCCAGACACCCACCTTGGTTCCTTGGCACCCACCTTGGATCCTTGGCACCCACCCCGACACCCACCTTGGCACGCAACTTGGCTACTTGCCACCCACCTTGGCTCCTTGACGCCCACCCCGACAACCACCCCGTGACCTACCCTGGCTAGGGTTGGTGCACACCCACCCTGGTGCCCACCTTGGCACCCACCCCATGACCCACCTTGGCACGCACCTTAGTACCCACCCCGTTACCCACCCTAGGACCCACCCCGTGACCCACCTTGGCCAGGGTGGGTGCCTTGGTGCGCACAACTTGCCTGGGCTGCACACCAGGGCGGGCTCAAGATGGCACCCGCGTTCCGTTTTTTTCACTATCTTTCAAAACGGAAATTTTAAAATCTCGTTTTTTTTTTTTTTTTGCCTTTTCTGGAAATTAGTGAAGGCAGCGCATCAAAGGTGCGCAATGCTGGTGCGAACCCGGGAGCGCTCCGATGTGTGCTCCAAGGTGCGGCGTGCACGAAGTCCGAGCCCGGCTTGCCCCGGGTGCGCACCTCGCGTGCACCTTCGCCGGGGTGAGCACCTTGGCTGGGTTGCGCGCCCTGGTGCGCACCAAGGAGCGCTCTGAAGTGTGCTCCAAGGTGCGGCGTGCACGAAGTCGGAGCTCGGTTTGCCCCGGGTGTGCACCTCGGGTGCGCACCTCGCGTGCACCTTCGCTGCGGTGGGCACCTTGGCTGGGTTGCGCGCCTTGGTGGGCACCATGCAGTGCACGAAGTCGGAGCCCGGTTTGCCCCGGGCGCGCACCTCCGCCAGGGTGGGCACCTTGGTGCGCACAACTTGCCTGGGCTGCGCACCAGGAAGGGCTCAAGATGGCACCCGCGTTCCGTTTTTTTCACTATCTTTCAGAACGGAAATTTTAAAATATCGTTTTTTTTTGCCTTTTCTGGAAATTAGTGAAGGCAGCGCATCAAAGGTGCGCAACGCTGGTGCGAACCTGGGAGCGCTCCGATGTGTGCTCCAAGGTGCGGCGTGCACGAAGTCGGAGCCCGGTTTGCCCCGGGTGCGCCCTGGTGGGCACCATGGTGCGCACCAAGGAGCGCTCCGAAGTGTGCTCCAAGGTGCGGCCTGCACGAAGTCGGAGCCCGGTTTGCCCCGGGCGTGCACCGCGGGTGGGCACCTTGGTGCGCATGCCTTGCCTGGGCTGCGCACCAGGGCGGGCTCAAGATGGCACCCGCGTTCCGTTTTTTTCACTATCTTTCAAAACGGAAATTTTAAAATCTCATTTTTTTTTGCCTTTTCTGGAAATTAGTGAAGGCAGCGCATCAAAGGTGCGCACCTCGCTGCCCACCACGGTGCGCAACGCCGGTGGGCACCCGGGAGTGCTTCGAAGTGTGCTCCAAGGTGCTGCGTGCACGTTGTCGGAGCCCGGTTTGCCCCGGGTGCGCACCTCGCGTGCACCTTCGTCGGGGTGGGCACCTTGGCTGGGTTTGCCCCGGCTGCGCTCCGAAGCGGGGTTATTGGAGCGCCGCCTCTTTTTTTGTCGGAGCGTTTGGTGGGGTTTCTCGCATTGGCTCTTCCCAGGCCCGGTTGCCACCCTGGCGCGCACGAAGTCGGAAGTAGGGTTAATTGCCCGGGTGCGCACCTTTGCCAGGGTGGGCACCTTACCTGGGCTGTGCACCCGGGCGGGCTCAAGATGGCACCCGCGTTCCGTTTTTTTCACTATCTTTCAAAACGGAAATTTTAAAATCTCCTCTTTTTTTTGCCTTTTCTGGAAATTAGTGAAGGCAGCGCATCAAAGGTGCGCACCTCGCTGCCCACCTTGGTGTGCTCTGAGGTGCGCACCCGGGAGCGCTACGAAGTGTGCTCCAAGGTGCGGCGTGCACGTTGTCGGAGCCCGGTTTGCCCCGGGTGCGCACCTCGCCTGCACCTTGGCCGGGGTGGGCACCCTGGCTGGGTTTGCCCAGGGTGCGCTCCGAAGCGGGGTTACTGGAGCGCCCCCTCTTTTTTTGTCAGAGCGTTTGGTGGGGTTTCTCGCATTGGCTCTTCCCAGGCCCGGTTGTTGGGTGCGCTCCCACCCTGGCGCGCGCGAAGTTGGAAGTTGGGTTAATTGCCCGGGCGCGCACCTTCGCCAGGGTGGGCACCTTGGTGCGCACACCTTGGCTGGGCTGCGCACCAGGGCGGGCTCAAGATGGCACCAGCATTCCCTTTTTCTCACTATCTTTCAAAACGGAAATTTTAAAATCTCGTTTTCTTTTGCCTTTTATGGAAATTAGTGAAGGCATCGCATCAAAGGTGCGCACCTCGCTGCCCACCTTGGTGTGCTCCGAGGTGCCCACCACGGTGCGCTCCGAGGTGCCCACCACGGTGCGCAACGCCGGTGCGAACCCGGGAGCGCCCCGATGTGTGCTCCAAGGTGCGGCGTGCACGAAGCCGGACCCCGGTTTGCCCCGGGTGCGCACCTCGCGTGCACCTTGGTGCGCACACCTTGGCTGGGTTGCGCGGCCTGGTGGGCACCATGGTGCGCACCAAGGAGCGCTCCGAAGTGTGCTCCAAGGTGCGGCGTGCACGAAGTCCTAGCCCGGTTTGCCCCGGGTGCGCACCTTCGCCGCGGTGGGCACCATGGCGTGCACGAAGTCGGAGCCCGGTTTGCCCCGGGTGCGCACCTCGCGTGCACCTTCGCCGGGGTGGGCACCTCGGCTGGGTTGCGCGCCCTGGTGCGCACCAAGGAGCGCTCCGAAGTGTGCTCCAAGGTGCGGCGTGCACGAAGTCGGAGCCCGGTTTGCCCCGGGTGCGCACCTTCGCCGCGGTGGGCACCCTGGTGCGCACCATGGCGTGCACGAAGTCGGAGCCCGGTTTGCCCCGGGTGCGCACCTCGCGTGCACCTTCGGCGGGGTTGCGCGCCCTGGTGCGCACCAAGGAGCGCTCCGAAGTGTGCTCCAAGGTGCGGCGTGCACGAAGTCGGAGCCCGGTTTGCCCCGGGTGCGCACCTCGCGTGCACCTTCGGCGGGGTTGCGCGCCCTGGTGGGCACCATGGTGCGCACCAAGGAGCGCTCCGAAGTGTGCTCCAAGGTGCGGCGTGCACGAAGTCGGAGCCCGGTTTGCCCCGGGTGCGCACCTCGCGTGCACCTTCGCCGCGGTGGGCACCATGGCGTGCACGAAGTCGGAGCCCGGTTTGCCCCGGGTGCGCACCTCGCGTGCACCTTCGCCGGGGTGGGCACCTCGGCTGGGTTGCGCGCCCTGGTGCGCACCAAGGAGCGCTCCGAAGTGTGCTCCAAGGTGCGGCGTGCACGAAGTCGGAGCCCGGTTTGCCCCGGGTGCGCACCTCGCGTGCACCTTCGCCGCGGTGGGCACCATGGCGTGCACGAAGTCGGAGCCCGGTTTGCCTCGGGTGCGCACCCCGCGTGCACCTTCGCCGGGGTGGGCACCTCGGCTGGGTTGCGCGCCCTGGTGCGCACCAAGGAGCGCTCCGAAGTGTGCTCCAAGGTGCGGCGTGCACGAAGTCGGAGCCCGGTTTGCCCCGGGTGCGCACCTCGCGTGCACCTTCGCCGCGGTGGGCACCTTGGCTGGGTTGGGCACCATTGAGCGCTCCGAAGTGTGCTCCAAGGTGCGCACCATGGCCCTCCAAGGTGCGCAGCATGGCGTGCACGAAGTCGGAGCCCGGTTTGCCCCGGGTGCGCACCTCGCGTGCACCTTCGCCAGGGTGGGCACCTCGGTGCGCACACCTTCTCAATGTTTTCTTGCCTTTTCTGGAAATTGGTGAAGGCAGCGCATCAAAGGTGCGCACCTCGGTGTGCTCCGAGGTGCGAACCCGAGAGCGCTCCGAGGTGCCCACGAAGTCGAAAGTCGGGTTAATTGCATTGTTTTCCCCGGGTGCGCTCCGAGGTGCGCAACATCGGTGCGCACCAAGGAGGGCTCCGAAGTGTGCTCCAAGGTGCGCACGATTCGGAGCTCGGTTTGCCCGGGGTGCGCACACCTTGGCTGGGTTGCGCACCCTTTGTGCGCTCCAAGGTGCGCACGAAGTCGGAGCTCGGTTTGCCCCGGGTGCGCACCTTCGCCAGGGTGCGCACCTTGATGCGCACGCCTTGGCTGGGCTGCGCACCTTGGTGGGCGCCATGGTGCGCACCTTTCGTGCGCTCCAAGGTGCGCACGAAGTCGGAGCTCGGTTTGCCCCGGGTGCGCACCTTGGTGGGCGCCATGGTGCACTCCGAGGTGCCCAAGATTGGTGCGCAACAAGGAGCGCTCCGAAGTGCGCTCCAAGGTGCGCAGGTGCGCGCGAAGTCGAAAGTTGGGTTAATTGTCCGGTTTGCCTCGGGTGCGCACCTTGCGTGCACCTTCGCCAGGGTGGGCGCCTTGGTGCGCACACCTTGGCTGGGCTGCGCACCCGGGCGCGCACACCTTGGCACCCGCGTTTCCTTCATTTTAAATTTTTTTTTTTTACAATCTCTCAAGTGGGAAATTCTATAATCTCAACTTTTTTTGCCTTTTCAGGAAACTTTTGAATGGAGCGCATCATTGGTGCGCTCCGAAGTGTGCTCCAAGGTGCGCACCTCTGGTGTGCTCCAAAGCTCTCTCCAGCTGCGTGCACCTGCCCCGGCCGCGCACCCGGCCCCGCCCAGCTTCGCTCACCTGTCCCGGGCGTCTGGTGCGGAACCTTAGAGTAAGAAACATCACCGTGCACCTTGGCCAACGTGCGCGACTCGACCGAGCGCGCACTGGCCGAGGTGCACACCGATTTCACCTGGGTGCGCGCGCAGCACCTCGGGCGCACCGGGGTGCGCGCACAACGCCCGGGTTGCACCGTGGCCTGTGTGCTCGGGGCGCCTCGGGTGCGCGCTCGGTGTCGCCCCCGCGCGCGCGGTAGTGCGGGCAGCGCACCCCGGCCCGGCCCGGCCCCGACGAGAACGCAAACGGGCAAAAGGTTTATTCAAATAGCATTGCGACGCCCGGCGAAAAACTAAGAAAGGGTGCAACACCGGGACTTCCCGGGAGGTCACCCATCCCAGTACTACTCCGGCCCAAGCGCGCTTAACTGCGGAGTTCTGATGGGATCCGGTGCACTAACGCTGGTATGATCGCACCCGTTATGAGCTTGTCGCAGTGTGTACTTAGCAAACCGCGACCCACGTGCGAATCCACCCCGGCCACCCACCCCCGTCGAGGTGCACACCCTCCCTCGCGAAGTGCGCCCCGTTCGCCAAGTGTGAGCCCTGCCCGGGTGCGCGCACCTTGCTAGGGCGTCGGGTGTGCACCCGGCCCGGCCTACGTGCGTGCACCTGGACGGGGCGTCGTGTGCGTGCAGTGTCCCGTCTGCAACGCGGTGCCCACACACCACCTCGGGCGCAACGACCTGCGCTCACATGTGGGCCGAGTGCACCTTGGTGCATGTTCGGGGCGCCTCGGGTGCACGCTCGATCTTGCCCCGGTGCACCAAGGCGCTCGGTTTGCCCCGGGTGCGCACTTGGTGCAAGGTGGGCACCCAAAATAGGGATCAAGCACCAAAACACAAGTTTCGGGATGCAAAATGGGACCCAAGGACCACAAATGCGTTCCAAGACCCATGATGGGTCCACGAGAACAAAAATGTGTTCCGAGACTTAATAAACAAATATTGGGTTTTAGGAGAAGAAACATGCTCTGATGCCCAAAACGAGAATCGACCCCGAAAAGGCCACAGGCCAAAAGTGGGATGCGAGACAAAAAAAAATGGGACCCGAGGACCAAAATTGGGTTCCCAGGTCGAAGACAGGGCAACCGGACAAGAAACGACCTCTAAGGCTCGAAATGAGTCCCGACGACTAAAACTTGACAAGAAGCACCCATCAGGCACCCAACTCGACACCCATGGGATGCCGACCCACCCGGGCTTCCACCTAGCACACCTTGGCACCCACCCACCCTCGCACCCAACCTCGCACCCAACTTAGCACCTTTGAACCCACATTGGCACTCACCCTGACCCTGGCACCTTGGAACCCACATTGGCACTCACCTTGACCCTGGCACCCACCTTTGCACTCACCTTGGGACCCACCCTGGCTCCCACCTCGGCACCCACCCAGACACCCACCTTGGTTCCTTGGCACCCACCTTGGATCCTTGGCACCCACCCCGACACCCACCTTGGCACGCAACTTGGCTACTTGCCACCCACCTTGGCTCCTTGACGCCCACCCCGACAACCACCCCGTGACCTACCCTGGCTAGGGTTGGTGCACACCCACCCTGGTGCCCACCTTGGCACCCACCCCATGACCCACCTTGGCACGCACCTTAGTACCCACCCTGTTACCCACCCTAGGACCCACCCCGTGACCCACCTTGGCCAGGGTGGGTGCACCCACCCTGGTGCCCACCTTGGCACCCACCCATCCTAGCACCCAGCCTGTGACCGGGCTTGGAACCCAACCTTGCACCCGTCTTGGCCAGTGTGGGTGCGCACCCATCCTGGCACCCACGTTGTGACACACCCTTTAACCCACGCACCCTAGCAGCCACGTTGGCACCCACCTTGGAACACAACCTAGCAACTTGGCACCCACCCCGTGACCCACCTTGGCATCCACCATAGCAGTCGCCCACTTGGCACCCACCTTGGAACCCAAGTTGGCACCCACCTCGGCACCCACCTTGACACTTGTGGACCCACCTTGCCACTCACCCTAGCATCGACCCATCCTAGCACCCACCCTGGCACCTTTGCACCCTAGCACTCACCCATCCTAGCACCTAACCTGTGACCCACCTTGACACTCACCCTCGCACCCACCTTGGAACCCAACCTAGCACCCACCCACCCTGACACCAACCCTAGCACCTACCCACCCTTGCACCCACCCTGTGACCCATCTTGGCACCCACCCATCCTACCACTCAACCTATCACCCACCTTCTCACCCACCTTGGCATCCACCTTAGCACCCACCCACACTGGCACCTTGGCACCCACCTCGGGCAAGGTGGGTGCACACCCACCCTGACACCCAATTTAGAACCAACCGAGCATGTTACCCACCTTGGCACCCACATTGCAGCCCACCCTAGTACCCACCCTATGACCCACATTGGCATCCACACCCTAGCACCCAGGCACCTCGACACCCGCCTTGACACGCACCCTAGCACTAAACCTGTGACCCACCTTGGAACTCACCCTAGAACCCACCCACCCTGTGAACCACCTTGGCATCCACCTTAGCACCCACCCACCTTGGCACCCACTCTAGCACTCACCCATCCTAACACCCAACTTGTTACCCACCTTGGCACCCGCCCTCGCGTCCACCTTGAAACCCACCCTAGCACCCACCCACGCAGGAGCCCACCTTGGCACCCAACCTAACACCCACGCATCCTGGCACCCAACTTGTGACCCACCTTGGAACCCACCCTAGTACCCACCTTTGAACCCACTATATCACCAACCCACCTTGGCACCCACCCTATGACCCTCTTTGGAATCCACCCTAGCACGCACCCACCCTGGCACCCACCATGGAGCGCACCCTAGCACCCACCCACCTCGGCACGCACCTCAACACCCACCTTGGTGTGCGCACTGCGCCAACCTCTCAAAGACCCTATGTGGTGCGCTCCAAAGTGTACACCTTTGGTGCGCTCCAAGGTGCGCACCTTTGGTGCACACCGAGGTGCACACCAAAGTGTGCACCGAGGTGAGCACCAAAGTGCACTCCAAGGTGCACACCAAGGCGTGCACCTTTGGTGCGGTCAATGCAAACGAATTCGGAAGTTGGGGTCGATGTCCTAATCGCTGCTGCAGACTACACGTATGAGAATCGGACAAATAGCTTTATATAGGGGAGGTGTTGCGTTTGATGGGTCGACTCCCCTGGTTGTGTGCACTGCACCAACTTCAAAGACCCTGTCTTGTTTAAGAAGTCAAAAGTTGGGGTGGATGTCCTAATCATTGCTGCAGTCTACGCATGTATGAGAATCAGACAAATAGCTTATATAGGGGAGGTGTTGCATTCGGTGGGTTGACTCCCCTGGTTGTGCGCACTGCGCCAACCTCAAAGACCCCGCATAGCAGAAGAAGTCGGAAGTCGGATTTTGGTGAGCACCAAGGCGTGCACCTTTGGTGCGGTCAACGCAGACGAATTCAGAAGTTGGGGTGGATGTCCTAATCGTTGTTGCAGGCTACACATGTATGAGAATCAGACAAATAGCTTATATAGGGGAGGTGTTGGGTTTGATGGGTCAACTCCCTTGGTTGTGCGCATTACGCCAACCTCAAAGACCTTGTTTTCGTTAAGAAGTCAAAAGTTGGGGTCAATGTCCTAATGGCTCCTGTAGGCTACACATGTATGAGAATCGGACAAATAGCTTATATAGGGGAGGTGTTGGGTTTGATGGGTCGACTCCCCTGGTTGTGCACATTACGTCAACCTCAAAGACCTTGTTTTCGTTAAGAAGTCAAAAGTTGGGGTCGATGTCCTAATTGCTCCTGTAGACTACACATGTATGAGAATCAGACAAATAGCTTATATAGGGGAGGTGTTGGGTTTGATGGGTTGACTCCCCTAGTTGTTCGCATTACACCAACCTCAAAGACCTTGTTTTCGTTTAGAAGCCGAAAGTTGGGGTCGATGTCCTAATTGCTCCTGCAGGCTACGCATGTATGAGAATCAGACAAATAGCTTATATAGGGGAGGTGTTGGGTTTGATGGGTCGACTCCCCTGGTTGTGCGCATTGCGCCAACCTCAAAGACCCTGCATTGCGGATGAAGTCGAAAGTCAGAGTTTGGTGTGCTACAAGGTGTGGTCGAAGGTGCTCACCTAGGTGTGCACCTTTGGAGCGCAGGAAAAGTGCCCTCCAAAAGTGCGCACCTTTGGAGTGCACAAAAGTGCCCTCCAAAAGTGCGCACCTTTGGAGCGCACAAAAGTGCCCTCCAAAAAGTGCCCTCCAAAAGTGCGCACCTTTGGAGCGCACAAAAGTGCCCTCCAAAAAGTGCCCTCCAAAAGTGCGCACCTTTGGAGTGCAGAAAAGTGCCCTCCAAAAAGTGCCCTCCAAAAGTGTGCACCTTTGGAGTGCACAAAAGTGCCCTCCAAAAGTGCGCACCTTTGGAGCGCAGAAAAGTGCCCTCCAAAAAGTGCCCTCCAAAAGTGCGCACCTTTGGAGCGCAGAAAAGTGCCCTCCAAAAAGTGCCCTCCAAAAGTGCGCACCTTTGGAGCGCAGAAAAGTGCCCTCCAAAAAGTGCCCTCCAAAAGTGCGCACCTTTGGAGCGCAGAAAAGTGCCCTCCAAAAAGTGCCCTCCAAAAGTGCGCACCTTTGGAGCGCACAAAAGTGCCCTCCAAAAAGTGCCCTCCAAAAGTGCGCACCTTTGGAGCGCACAAAAGTGCCCTCCAAAAGTGCGCACCTTTGGAGCGCACAAAAGTGCCCTCCAAAAGTGCGCACTTTTGGTGCGCACCAAGGCGCTGGTTCGGTCGTTGCAGGCGAGTTCGGAAGTTGGGGTCGATGTCCTGAGCGGAGGTGCAAACTACACAGGTGTCGGAATCGGACAAATAGCTTATATAGGGGAGGTGTATGCTTCGATGGGTCGACTCCCCAGGTTGAGCGCACCGCGCCAACCTCAAAGACCCTACGGTATGGATGAAGTCGGAAGTTGGGTCCGATGACCGATTCGATTAGTAGGTATGCTCATGAGGTCGGAATTTGGGTCCGATGACCTGCCATGTGCAGGAAGGCGAATGTTGGCACTGTGCGTTGCAAGGTGCACACCAAGGTGCTGGTGCGGTCTTTTTAGTCGAGTTCGGAAGTTGGGGTCGATGTCCTGATCGGAGGTGCAAGCTACACAGGTGTGGGAATCGGACAAATAGCTTATATAGGGGAGGTGTATGCTTCGTTGGGTCGACTCCCCGGGTTGAGCGCACCGCGCCAACCTCAAAGACCCTACGGTATGGATGAAGTCGGAAGTTGGGTCCGATGACCGATTCGATATGTAGGCATACTCGCGAGGTCGGAATTTGGGTCCGATGACCTGCCATGTGCAGGAAGGCGAATGTTGGCACTGTGCGTTGCAAGGTGCGCACCAAGGCGCTGGTTCGGTCGTTGCAGGCGAGTTCGGAAGTTGGGGTCGATGTCCTGATCGGAGGTGCAAACTACACAGGTGTGGGAATCGGACAAATAGCTTATATAGGGGAGGTGTATGCTTCGTTGGGTCGACTCCCCGGGTTGAGCGCACCGCGCCAACCTCAAAGACCCTACGGTATGGATGAAGTCGGAAGTTGTGTCCGATGACCGATTCGATATGTAGGCATACTCGCGAGGTCGGAATTTGGGTCCGATGACCTGCCATGTGCAGGAAGGCGAATGTTGGGACTGTGCGTCGCAAGGTGCGCACCAAGGCGCTGGTGCCGTCGTTGCAGTCGAGTTCGGAAGTTGGGGTCGATGTCCTGGTCAGAGGTGCAAACTACACAGGTGTGGGAATCGGACAAATAGCTTATATAGGGGAGGTGTATGCTTCGATGGGTCGACTCCCCGGGTTGAGCGCACCGCGCCAACCTCAAAGACCCTACAGTATGGATGAAGTCGGAAGTTGGGTCCGATGACCGATTCGATACGTAGGCATATTGGCGAGGTCTGAATTTGTGTCCGATGACCTGCCATGCGCAGGAAGGCGGAATTTGGGTCCGATGACCGAGTTGATGGCGTGCCATGCGCAGAAAGGCGGAATTTGGGTCCGATGACCGAGTTGATGTTGATGGCCCGCCATGCACAGGAAGGCGGAATTTGGGTCCGATGACCGATTTGAAGGCGTGCCATGCGCAGAAAGGCGGAGTTTGGGTCCGATGACCGAGTTGATATTGATGGCCCGCCATGCGCAGGAAGGCGGAATTTGGGTCCGATGACCTGACATACGCATGGAGTCCGACTCGGGGGCCGATGTTCGATTCGATGACTTGCATTGTGGGTAAAGTCGGAAGTTGTGGTCTTTGACCCGATTCGATGACCAGACTTCGGCTGCTTGAGAATCGGACAAATAACTTATATAGGGGAGGTAGTGTTCTCGAGCATCCTCCCCCCGTGCCCGTTTATGTCGATTGATGCTGGTGCTCGACTGGTTGGAGCGCTCGGATGCAAAAATCTTGCACCAGGATTTATCGATTGTGATGGACACGGCAAGTCTCCTGATTGCTATGCAGGAGCTCATCGTGAATCTCTATGCGGCCTTGGTATGGACTCGACCTGCGGAATGGTTCGGCAATGGTAGTCGCTCCAACACGTCCTTGCAATGGCCACAGAGGTGATTCGACTAGAGCTCCAGTCTAGCTTTTGGGTTGCTTGGCGGACTGGTATAGCCGCGATCGAGTTCCGGCCATGAACGTTTTAGATAGCTCTTGGGCTTTCTGGGACGGAAGTCGGAAGTTTGGGCTGTTGTCCGATTTGATGACCATTCTTCGGATGTGTGAGAATCGGACAAATAACTTATATAGGGGACTGTGTTGTCTCACGCAGCCCCCTCCGTGCCCCTCTATCTCGACCGATGTTGGTGCTTGAAAGGGTTGGGATCGCTCGAATTTATAAACGTGCACCACCATTTGTCGAGTGTGAGGGACGCGGCAGGTCTCCTAAATGCTATACGGGCGCTCTCTGAGAATCTCTATCCGGCCTCGACACAGACTAGTCTTGCTGAATGGTTTGGCACTGGTAGTCGATCCAACACGTCGTTGTTGTGGCCGCCTAGGCGATTCGATTCGAGCCCCCGTCTAGCTTTTGGGTTGCTTGGCGGATTTTGCCCTATCCGCAAGTGAGCTCGGTCCCTAAACGTTCGAGAAACCCGATTGCTATGCGCCGACTCTCTTTCTTGCGAGCCTCCATCTAGCTTTTGGGTCTCTACGGAACGGAAGTCGGAATCTGGGACCGTTGTTTGATTCGACGAGGCAGACTACGGTTGTGCGAGAATCGGACAAATAACTTATATAGGGGAGGTGTTGACTGGAGCATTCTCCCCCGTGCCCCTCTAACTCGACCAATGCTGGCGCTCGAACGGTGGTAGCGCTCGGATTTTCGTTGAGCGCCAGCATTGGTCGATTTAGAGGGGCATGCGAGATTCCCGAATGCTATGCGAGGGCTCTAACGGAAATGTCTATTGGTTTCGGTATGGATGCAATTGCGAGTGGTTCGGCAAAGGTAGTCGTTCCGATGCGTCCATGTCGTGGCCAAATCGATAATTCGATTTGAGCCCTCGTATAGCATTTGGGTCTCTCGATGTGATTCCGCATTCCAGTCCCTTTGGGCACTGCTTGAGCCGCATCCCAGGGGGTTCCCTTCCCAATAATCTGCCTCGCAACCCGATTGCTATGCGGTGAGGCTCCTCGGCCGCCTCGGAACTATCTGTGTATCAGACGCATCGCGGGATAAGGGGTTGGCAACGGTAGTCGCCCCAAGCGCGTCCGATGCTTGGACCATTCCGAGGCGGCCCTGAAGCCTCTTCCGTCTAGCCGTTGGGTCCTTCTCGCCGCATCCCTTGCCTCGCACCCCGATTGCTATGCGGTGAGGCTCCTCGGCCGCCTTGGAACTATCTGTGTATCAGACGCATCGCGGGATAAGGGGTTGTCACTGGTAGTCGCCCCAAGCGCGTCCGATGCTTGGACCATTCCGAGGCGGCCCTGAAGCCTCTTCCGTCTAGCCGTTGGGTCCTTCTCGCCGCATCCCTCGACTCGCACCCCGATTGCTATGCGGTGAGGCTCCTCGGCCGCCTTGGAACTATCTGTGTATCGGACGCGTCGCGGGATAAGGGGTTGTCACTGGTAGTCGCCCCAAGCGCGTCCGATGCTTGGACCATTCCGAGGCGGCCCTGAAGCCTCTTCCGTCTAGCCGTTGGGTCCTTCTCGCCGCATCCCTCGCCTCGCACCCCGATTGCTATGCGGTGAGGCTCCTCGGCCGCCTTGGAACTATCTGTGTATCGGACGCGTCGCGGGATAAGGGGTTGTCACTGGTAGTCGCCCCAAGCGCGTGCGATGCATGGACCATTCCCAGGCGGCCCTGAAGCCTCTTCCGTCTAGCCGTTGGGTCCTTCTCGCCGCATCCCTCGCCTCGCACCCCGATTGCTATGCGGTGAGGCTCCTCGGCCGCCTTGGAACTATCTGTGTATCGGACGCGTCGCGGGATAAGGGGTTGTCACTGGTAGTCGCCCCAAGCGCGTCCGATGCTTGGACCATTCCGAGGCGGCCCTGAAGCCTCTTCCGTCTAGCCGTTGGGTCCTTCTCGCCGCATCCCTCGCCTCGCACCCCGATTGCTATGCGGTGAGGCTCCTCGGCCGCCTTGGAACTATCTGTGTATCGGACGCGTCGCGGGATAAGGGGTTGTCACTGGTAGTCGCCCCAAGCGCGTCCGATGCTTGGACCATTCCGAGGCGGCCCTGAAGCCTCTTCCGTCTAGCCGTTGGGTCCTTCTCGCCGCATCCCTCGCCTCGCACCCCGATTGCTATGCGGTGAGGCTCCTCGGCCGCCTTGGAACTATCTGTGTATCGGACGCATCGCGGGATAAGGGGTTGTCACTGGTAGTCGCCCCAAGCGCGTCCGATGCTTGGACCATTCCGAGGCGGCCCTGAAGCCTCTTCCGTCTAGCCGTTGGGTCCTTCTCGCCGCATCCCTCGCCTCGCACCCCGATTGCTATGCGGTGAGGCTCCTCGGCCGCCTTGGAACTATCTGTGTATCGGACGCGTCGCGGGATAAGGGGTTGTCACTGGTAGTCGCCCCAAGCGCGTCCGATGCTTGGACCATTCCGAGGCGGCCCTGAAGCCTCTTCCGTCTAGCCGTTGGGTCCTTCTCGCCGCATCCCTCGCCTCGCACCCCGATTGCTATGCGGTGAGGCTCCTCGGCCGCCTTGGAACTATCTGTGTATCGGACGCGTCGCGGGATAAGGGGTTGTCACTGGTAGTCGCCCCAAGCGCGTCCGATGCTTGGACCATTCCGAGGCGGACCTGAAGCCTCTTCCGTCTAGCCGTTGGGTCCTTCTCGCCGCATCCCTCGCCTCGCACCCCGATTGCTATGCGGTGAGGCTCCTCGGCCGCCTTGGAACTATCTGTGTATCGGACGCGTCGCGGGATAAGGGGTTGTCACTGGTAGTCGCCCCAAGCGCGTCCGATGCTTGGACCATTCCGAGGCGGCCCTGAAGCCTCTTCCGTCTAGCCGTTGGGTCCTTCTCGCCGCATCCCTCGCCTCGCACCCCGATTGCTATGCGGTGAGGCTCCTCGGCCGCCTTGGAACTATCTGTGTATCGGACGCGTCGCGGGATAAGGGGTTGTCACTGGTAGTCGCCCCAAGCGCGTCCGATGCTTGGACCATTCCGAGGCGGCCCTGAAGCCTCTTCCGTCTAGCCGTTGGGTCCTTCTCGCCGCATCCCTCGCCTCGCACCCCGATTGCTATGCGGTGAGGCTCCTCGGCCGCCTTGGAACTATCTGTGTATCGGACGCATCGCGGGATAAGGGGTTGTCACTGGTAGTCGCCCCAAGCGCGTCTGATGCTTGGACCATTCCGAGGCGGCCCTGAAGCCTCTTCCGTCTAGCCGTTGGGTCCTTCTCGCCGCATCCCTCGCCTCGCACCCCGATTGCTATGCGGTGAGGCTCCTCGGCCGCCTTGGAACTATCTGTGTATCGGACGCGTCGCGGGATAAGGGGTTGTCACTGGTAGTCGCCCCAAGCGCGTCCGATGCTTGGACCATTCCGAGGCGGACCTGAAGCCTCTTCCGTCTAGCCGTTGGGTCCTTCTCGCCGCATCCCTCGCCTCGCACCCCGATTGCTATGCGGTGAGGCTCCTCGGCCGCCTTGGAACTATCTGTGTATCGGACGCGTCGCGGGATAAGGGGTTGTCACTGGTAGTCGCCCCAAGCGCGTCCGATGCTTGGACCATTCTGAGGCGGCCCTGAAGCCTCTTCCGTCTAGCCGTTGGGTCCTTCTCGCCGCATCCCTCGCCTCGCACCCCGATTGCTATGCGGTGAGGCTCCTCGGCCGCCTTGGAACTATCTGTGTATCGGACGCGTCGCGGGATAAGGGGTTGTCACTGGTAGTCGCCGCAAGCGCGTCCGATGCTTGGACCATTCCGAGGCGGACCTGAAGCCTCTTCCCTCTAGCCGTTGGGGCTTTCTCGCCGCATCCCTCGCCTCGCACCCCGATTGCTATTCGGTGAGGCTCCTCGGCCGCCTTGGAACTATCTGTGTATCGGACGCATCGCGGGATAAGGGGTTGGCAGTGGTAGTCGCCCCAAGCGCGTCCGATGCTTGGACCATTCCGAGGCGGCCCTGCAGCCTCTTCCGTCTAGCCGTTGGGGCCATCTCGCTGCATCCCCCACCTCGCACCACGATTGCTATGCGGTGAGGCTCCTTGGCCGCCTCGGAACTATCTGTGTATCGGACGCATCGCGGGATAAGGGGTTGTCACTGGTAGTCGCCCCAAGCGCGTCCGATGCTTGGACTATTCCGAGGCGGCCCTGCAGCCTCTTCCGTCTAGCCGTTGGGGCCATCTCGCCGCATCCCCCAGCTCCTCGGCCGCCTCGGAACTATCTGTGTATCGGACGCATCGCGGGATAAGGGGTTGGCAGTGGTAGTCGCCCCAAGCGCGTTCGATGCTTGGACTATTCCGAGGCGGCCCCGCAGCCTCTTCCGTCTACCCTTTGGGGCCATCTCGCCGCATCCCTCGCCTCGCACCCCGATTGCTATGCGGTGAGGCTCCTCGGCCGCCTGGGAACTATCTTCGTATCGGATGCATCGCGGGATAAGGGGTTGTCACTGGTAGTCGCCCCAAGCGCGTCCGATGCTTGGACTATTCCGAGGCGGCCCTGTGGCCTCTTCCGTCTAGCCGTTGGGGCCATCTCGCCGCATCCCTCACCTCGCACCCCCATTGCTATGCGGTGAGGCTCCTCGGCCGCCTTGGAACTGTCTTCGTATCGGAAGCATCGCGGGATAAGGGGTTGTCACTGGTAGTCGCCCCAAGCGCGTCCGATGCTTGGACTATTCCGAGGCGGCCCTGCAGCCTCTTCCGTCTAGCCGTTGGGGCCATCTCGCCGCATCCCCCACCTCGCACCCGGATTGCTATGCGGTGAGGCTCCTCGGCCGCCTTGGAACTATCTTCGTATCGGACGCATCGCGGGATAAGGGGTTGTCACTGGTAGTCGCCCCAAGCGCGTCCGATGCTTGGACTATTCCGACGCGGCCCTGTGGCCTCTTCCGTCTAGCCGTTGGGGCCATCTCGCCGCATCCCCCACCTCGCACCCCGATTGCTATGCGGTGAGGCTCCTCGGCCGCCTTGGAACCATCTTCGTATCGGACGCATCGCGGGATGAGGGGTTGTCACTGGTAGTCGCCCCAAGCGCGTCCGATGCTTGGACCATTCCGAGGCGGCCCTGAAGCCTCTTCCGTCTAGCCGTTGGGGCCTTCCCGCCCCATCCCTCGCCTCGCACCCCCGATTGCTATGCGGTGAGGCTCCTCGGCCGCCTTGGAACCATCTGTGTATCGGACGCATCGCGGGATAAGGGGTTGGCACTGGTAGTCGCCCCAAGCGCGTCCGATGCTTGGAGCATTCCGAGGTGGCCCTGAAGCCTCTTCCGTCTAGCCGTTGGGGCCTTCCCGCCCCATCCCTCGCCTCGCACCCCGATTGATATGCGGTGAGGCTCCTCGGCCGCCTTGGAACTATCTGTGTATCGGACGCATCGCGGGATAAGGGGTTGGCACTGGTAGTCGTCCCAATCGCGTCCGATGCTTGGACCATTCCGAGGCGGCCCTGCAGCCTCTTCCGTTTAGCCGTCGGGGCCTTCCCGCCGCATCCCTCGCCTCGCATCCCGATTCCTATGCGGTGAGTCTTCTCGGCCGCCGCGGAACTATACCTGTTATTGCTACTGCATCCTTCGGCTGGTAACCTCCTCTGCCG
>NW_026729056.1:142500-162500 GCF_030272615.1 Cryptomeria japonica | reverse complement strand
AAGCGTCCAGTGGGGTTTCTGGTGCGCTCCGAAGTGGGGTTATTGGAGCGGCCCCTCTTTTTTTGTCCGAGCGTTTGGTGGGGTTGCGCGCCCTGGTGGGCACCATGGTGCGCACCAAGGAGCGCTCCGAAGTGTGCTCCAAGGTGCGGCGTGCACGAAGTCGGAGCCCGGTTTGCCCCGGGTGCGCACCTCGCGTGCACCTTCGCCGCGGTGGGCACCATGGCGTGCACGAAGTCGGAGCCCGGTTTGCCCCGGGTGCGCACCTCGCGTGCACCTTCGCCGGGGTGGGCACCTCGGCTGGGTTGCGCGCCCTGGTGCGCACCAAGGAGCGCTCCGAAGTGTGCTCCAAGGTGCGGCGTGCACGAAGTCGGAGCCCGGTTTGCCCCGGGTGCGCACCTCGCGTGCACCTTGGCGCGGTGGGCACCATGGCGTGCACGAAGTCGGAGCCCGGTTTGCCCCGGGTGCGCACCCCGCGTGCACCTTCGCCGGGGTGGGCACCTCGGCTGGGTTGCGCGCCCTGGTGCGCACCAAGGAGCGCTCCGAAGTGTGCTCCAAGGTGCGGCGTGCACGAAGTCGGAGCCCGGTTTGCCCCGGGTGCGCACCTCGCGTGCACCTTCGCCGCGGTGGGCACCTTGGCTGGGTTGGGCACCATTGAGCGCTCCGAAGTGTGCTCCAAGGTGCGCACCATGGCCCTCCAAGGTGCGCAGCATGGCGTGCACGAAGTCGGAGCCCGGTTTGCCCCGGGTGCGCACCTCGCGTGCACCTTCGCCAGGGTGGGCACCTCGGTGCGCACACCTTCTCAATGTTTTCTTGCCTTTTCTGGAAATTGGTGAAGGCAGCGCATCAAAGGTGCGCACCTCGGTGTGCTCCGAGGTGCGAACCCGAGAGCGCTCCGAGGTGCCCACGAAGTCGAAAGTCGGGTTAATTGCATTGTTTTCCCCGGGTGCGCTCCGAGGTGCGCAACATCGGTGCGCACCAAGGAGGGCTCCGAAGTGTGCTCCAAGGTGCGCACGATTCGGAGCTCGGTTTGCCCGGGGTGCGCACACCTTGGCTGGGTTGCGCACCCTTTGTGCGCTCCAAGGTGCGCACGAAGTCGGAGCTCGGTTTGCCCCGGGTGCGCACCTTCGCCAGGGTGCGCACCTTGATGCGCACGCCTTGGCTGGGCTGCGCACCTTGGTGGGCGCCATGGTGCGCACCTTTCGTGCGCTCCAAGGTGCGCACGAAGTCGGAGCTCGGTTTGCCCCGGGTGCGCACCTTGGTGGGCGCCATGGTGCACTCCGAGGTGCCCAAGATTGGTGCGCACCAAGGAGCGCTCCGAAGTGCGCTCCAAGGTGCGCAGGTGCGCGCGAAGTCGAAAGTTGGGTTAATTGTCCGGTTTGCCTCGGGTGCGCACCTTGCGTGCACCTTCGCCAGGGTGGGCGCCTTGGTGCGCACACCTTGGCTGGGCTGCGCACCCGGGCGCGCACACCTTGGCACCCGCGTTTCCTTCATTTTAAATTTTTTTTTTTTACAATCTCTCAAGTGGGAAATTCTATAATCTCAACTTTTTTTGCCTTTTCAGGAAACTTTTGAATGGAGCGCATCATTGGTGCGCTCCGAAGTGTGCTCCAAGGTGCGCACCTCTGGTGTGCTCCAAAGCTCTCTCTAGCTGCGTGCACCTGCCCCGGCCGCGCACCCGGCCCCGCCCAGCTTCGCTCACCTGTCCCGGGCGTCTGGTGCGGAACCTTAGAGTAAGAAACATCACCGTGCACCTTGGCCAACGTGCGCGACTCGACCGAGCGCGCACTGGCCGAGGTGCACACCGATTTCACCTGGGTGCGCGCGCAGCACCTCGGGCGCACCGGGGTGCGCGCACAACGCCCGGGTTGCACCGTGGCCTGTGTGCTCGGGGCGCCTCGGGTGCGCGCTCGGTGTCGCCCCCGCGCGCGCGGTAGTGCGGGCAGCGCACCCCGGCCCGGCCCGGCCCCGACGAGAACGCAAACGGGCAAAAGGTTTATTCAAATAGCATTGCGACGCCCGGCGAAAAACTAAAAAAGGGTGCAACACCGGGACTTCCCGGGAGGTCACCCATCCCAGTACTACTCCGGCCCAAGCGCGCTTAACTGCGGAGTTCTGATGGGATCCGGTGCACTAACGCTGGTATGATCGCACCCGTTATGAGCTTGTCGCAGTGTGTACTTAGCAAACCGCGACCCACGTGCGAATCCACCCCGGCCACCCACCCCCGTCGAGGTGCACACCCTCCCTCGCGAAGTGCGCCCCGTTCGCCAAGTGTGAGCCCTGCCCGGGTGCGCGCACCTTGCTAGGGCGTCGGGTGTGCACCCGGCCCGGCCTACGTGCGTGCACCTGGACGGGGCGTCGTGTGCGTGCAGTGTCCCGTCTGCAACGCGGTGCCCACACACCACCTCGGGCGCAACGACCTGCGCTCACATGTGGGCCGAGTGCACCTTGGTGCATGTTCGGGGCGCCTCGGGTGCATGCTCGATCTTGCCCCGGTGCACCAAGGCGCTCGGTTTGCCCCGGGTGCGCACTTGGTGCAAGGTGGGCACCCAAAATAGGGATCAAGCACCAAAACACAAGTTTCGGGATGCAAAATGGGACCCAAGGACCACAAATGCGTTCCAAGACCCATGATGGGTCCACGAGAACAAAAATGTGTTCCGAGACTTAATAAACAAATATTGGGTTTTAGGAGAAGAAACATGCTCTGATGCCCAAAACGAGAATCGACCCCGAAAAGGCCACAGGCCAAAAGTGGGATGCGAGACAAAAAAAAATGGGACCCGAGGACCAAAATTGGGTTCCCAGGTCGAAGACAGGGCAACCGGACAAGAAACGACCTCTAAGGCTCGAAATGAGTCCCGACGACTAAAACTTGACAAGAAGCACCCATCAGGCACCCAACTCGACACCCATGGGATGCCAACCCACCCGGGCTTCCACCTAGCACACCTTGGCACCCACCCACCCTCGCACCCAACCTCGCACCCAACTTAGCACCTTTGAACCCACATTGGCACTCACCCTGACCCTGGCACCTTGGAACCCACATTGGCACTCACCTTGACCCTGGCACCCACCTTTGCACTCACCTTGGGACCCACCCTGGCTCCCACCTCGGCACCCACCCAGACACCCACCTTGGTTCCTTGGCACCCACCTTGGATCCTTGGCACCCACCCCGACACCCACCTTGGCACGCAACTTGGCTACTTGCCACCCACCTTGGCTCCTTGACGCCCACCCCGACAACCACCCCGTGACCTACCCTGGCTAGGGTTGGTGCACACCCACCCTGGTGCCCACCTTGGCACCCACCCCATGACCCACCTTGGCACGCACCTTAGTACCCACCCCGTTACCCACCCTAGGACCCACCCCGTGACCCACCTTGGCCAGGGTGGGTGCCTTGGTGCGCACAACTTGCCTGGGCTGCACACCAGGGCGGGCTCAAGATGGCACCCGCGTTCCGTTTTTTTCACTATCTTTCAAAACGGAAATTTTAAAATCTCGTTTTTTTTTTTTTTTTGCCTTTTCTGGAAATTAGTGAAGGCAGCGCATCAAAGGTGCGCAATGCTGGTGCGAACCCGGGAGCGCTCCGATGTGTGCTCCAAGGTGCGGCGTGCACGAAGTCCGAGCCCGGCTTGCCCCGGGTGCGCACCTCGCGTGCACCTTCGCCGGGGTGAGCACCTTGGCTGGGTTGCGCGCCCTGGTGCGCACCAAGGAGCGCTCTGAAGTGTGCTCCAAGGTGCGGCGTGCACGAAGTCGGAGCTCGGTTTGCCCCGGGTGTGCACCTCGGGTGCGCACCTCGCGTGCACCTTCGCTGCGGTGGGCACCTTGGCTGGGTTGCGCGCCTTGGTGGGCACCATGCAGTGCACGAAGTCGGAGCCCGGTTTGCCCCGGGCGCGCACCTCCGCCAGGGTGGGCACCTTGGTGCGCACAACTTGCCTGGGCTGCGCACCAGGAAGGGCTCAAGATGGCACCCGCGTTCCGTTTTTTTCACTATCTTTCAGAACGGAAATTTTAAAATATCGTTTTTTTTTGCCTTTTCTGGAAATTAGTGAAGGCAGCGCATCAAAGGTGCGCAACGCTGGTGCGAACCTGGGAGCGCTCCGATGTGTGCTCCAAGGTGCGGCGTGCACGAAGTCGGAGCCCGGTTTGCCCCGGGTGCGCCCTGGTGGGCACCATGGTGCGCACCAAGGAGCGCTCCGAAGTGTGCTCCAAGGTGCGGCCTGCACGAAGTCGGAGCCCGGTTTGCCCCGGGCGTGCACCGCGGGTGGGCACCTTGGTGCGCATGCCTTGCCTGGGCTGCGCACCAGGGCGGGCTCAAGATGGCACCCGCGTTCCGTTTTTTTCACTATCTTTCAAAACGGAAATTTTAAAATCTCATTTTTTTTTGCCTTTTCTGGAAATTAGTGAAGGCAGCGCATCAAAGGTGCGCACCTCGCTGCCCACCACGGTGCGCAACGCCGGTGGGCACCCGGGAGTGCTTCGAAGTGTGCTCCAAGGTGCTGCGTGCACGTTGTCGGAGCCCGGTTTGCCCCGGGTGCGCACCTCGCGTGCACCTTCGTCGGGGTGGGCACCTTGGCTGGGTTTGCCCCGGCTGCGCTCCGAAGCGGGGTTATTGGAGCCCCGCCTCTTTTTTTGTCGGAGCGTTTGGTGGGGTTTCTCGCATTGGCTCTTCCCAGGCCCGGTTGCCACCCTGGCGCGCACGAAGTCGGAAGTAGGGTTAATTGCCCGGGTGCGCACCTTTGCCAGGGTGGGCACCTTACCTGGGCTGTGCACCCGGGCGGGCTCAAGATGGCACCCGCGTTCCGTTTTTTTCACTATCTTTCAAAACGGAAATTTTAAAATCTCCTCTTTTTTTTGCCTTTTCTGGAAATTAGTGAAGGCAGCGCATCAAAGGTGCGCACCTCGCTGCCCACCTTGGTGTGCTCTGAGGTGCGCACCCGGGAGCGCTACGAAGTGTGCTCCAAGGTGCGGCGTGCACGTTGTCGGAGCCCGGTTTGCCCCGGGTGCGCACCTCGCCTGCACCTTGGCCGGGGTGGGCACCCTGGCTGGGTTTGCCCAGGGTGCGCTCCGAAGCGGGGTTACTGGAGCGCCCCCTCTTTTTTTGTCAGAGCGTTTGGTGGGGTTTCTCGCATTGGCTCTTCCCAGGCCCGGTTGTTGGGTGCGCTCCCACCCTGGCGCGCGCGAAGTTGGAAGTTGGGTTAATTGCCCGGGCGCGCACCTTCGCCAGGGTGGGCACCTTGGTGCGCACACCTTGGCTGGGCTGCGCACCAGGGCGGGCTCAAGATGGCACCAGCATTCCCTTTTTCTCACTATCTTTCAAAACGGAAATTTTAAAATCTCGTTTTCTTTTGCCTTTTATGGAAATTAGTGAAGGCATCGCATCAAAGGTGCGCACCTCGCTGCCCACCTTGGTGTGCTCCGAGGTGCCCACCACGGTGCGCTCCGAGGTGCCCACCACGGTGCGCAACGCCGGTGCGAACCCGGGAGCGCCCCGATGTGTGCTCCAAGGTGCGGCGTGCACGAAGCCGGACCCCGGTTTGCCCCGGGTGCGCACCTCGCGTGCACCTTGGTGCGCACACCTTGGCTGGGTTGCGCGGCCTGGTGGGCACCATGGTGCGCACCAAGGAGCGCTCCGAAGTGTGCTCCAAGGTGCGGCGTGCACGAAGTCCTAGCCCGGTTTGCCCCGGGTGCGCACCTTCGCCGCGGTGGGCACCATGGCGTGCACGAAGTCGGAGCCCGGTTTGCCCCGGGTGCGCACCTCGCGTGCACCTTCGCCGGGGTGGGCACCTCGGCTGGGTTGCGCGCCCTGGTGCGCACCAAGGAGCGCTCCGAAGTGTGCTCCAAGGTGCGGCGTGCACGAAGTCGGAGCCCGGTTTGCCCCGGGTGCGCACCTTCGCCGCGGTGGGCACCCTGGTGCGCACCATGGCGTGCACGAAGTCGGAGCCCGGTTTGCCCCGGGTGCGCACCTCGCGTGCACCTTCGGCGGGGTTGCGCGCCCTGGTGCGCACCAAGGAGCGCTCCGAAGTGTGCTCCAAGGTGCGGCGTGCACGAAGTCGGAGCCCGGTTTGCCCCGGGTGCGCACCTCGCGTGCACCTTCGGCGGGGTTGCGCGCCCTGGTGGGCACCATGGTGCGCACCAAGGAGCGCTCCGAAGTGTGCTCCAAGGTGCGGCGTGCACGAAGTCGGAGCCCGGTTTGCCCCGGGTGCGCACCTCGCGTGCACCTTCGCCGCGGTGGGCACCATGGCGTGCACGAAGTCGGAGCCCGGTTTGCCCCGGGTGCGCACCTCGCGTGCACCTTCGCCGGGGTGGGCACCTCGGCTGGGTTGCGCGCCCTGGTGCGCACCAAGGAGCGCTCCGAAGTGTGCTCCAAGGTGCGGCGTGCACGAAGTCGGAGCCCGGTTTGCCCCGGGTGCGCACCTCGCGTGCACCTTCGCCGCGGTGGGCACCATGGCGTGCACGAAGTCGGAGCCCGGTTTGCCTCGGGTGCGCACCCCGCGTGCACCTTCGCCGGGGTGGGCACCTCGGCTGGGTTGCGCGCCCTGGTGCGCACCAAGGAGCGCTCCGAAGTGTGCTCCAAGGTGCGGCGTGCACGAAGTCGGAGCCCGGTTTGCCCCGGGTGCGCACCTCGCGTGCACCTTCGCCGCGGTGGGCACCTTGGCTGGGTTGGGCACCATTGAGCGCTCCGAAGTGTGCTCCAAGGTGCGCACCATGGCCCTCCAAGGTGCGCAGCATGGCGTGCACGAAGTCGGAGCCCGGTTTGCCCCGGGTGCGCACCTCGCGTGCACCTTCGCCAGGGTGGGCACCTCGGTGCGCACACCTTCTCAATGTTTTCTTGCCTTTTCTGGAAATTGGTGAAGGCAGCGCATCAAAGGTGCGCACCTCGGTGTGCTCCGAGGTGCGAACCCGAGAGCGCTCCGAGGTGCCCACGAAGTCGAAAGTCGGGTTAATTGCATTGTTTTCCCCGGGTGCGCTCCGAGGTGCGCAACATCGGTGCGCACCAAGGAGGGCTCCGAAGTGTGCTCCAAGGTGCGCACGATTCGGAGCTCGGTTTGCCCGGGGTGCGCACACCTTGGCTGGGTTGCGCACCCTTTGTGCGCTCCAAGGTGCGCACGAAGTCGGAGCTCGGTTTGCCCCGGGTGCGCACCTTCGCCAGGGTGCGCACCTTGATGCGCACGCCTTGGCTGGGCTGCGCACCTTGGTGGGCGCCATGGTGCGCACCTTTCGTGCGCTCCAAGGTGCGCACGAAGTCGGAGCTCGGTTTGCCCCGGGTGCGCACCTTGGTGGGCGCCATGGTGCACTCCGAGGTGCCCAAGATTGGTGCGCAACAAGGAGCGCTCCGAAGTGCGCTCCAAGGTGCGCAGGTGCGCGCGAAGTCGAAAGTTGGGTTAATTGTCCGGTTTGCCTCGGGTGCGCACCTTGCGTGCACCTTCGCCAGGGTGGGCGCCTTGGTGCGCACACCTTGGCTGGGCTGCGCACCCGGGCGCGCACACCTTGGCACCCGCGTTTCCTTCATTTTAAATTTTTTTTTTTTACAATCTCTCAAGTGGGAAATTCTATAATCTCAACTTTTTTTGCCTTTTCAGGAAACTTTTGAATGGAGCGCATCATTGGTGCGCTCCGAAGTGTGCTCCAAGGTGCGCACCTCTGGTGTGCTCCAAAGCTCTCTCCAGCTGCGTGCACCTGCCCCGGCCGCGCACCCGGCCCCGCCCAGCTTCGCTCACCTGTCCCGGGCGTCTGGTGCGGAACCTTAGAGTAAGAAACATCACCGTGCACCTTGGCCAACGTGCGCGACTCGACCGAGCGCGCACTGGCCGAGGTGCACACCGATTTCACCTGGGTGCGCGCGCAGCACCTCGGGCGCACCGGGGTGCGCGCACAACGCCCGGGTTGCACCGTGGCCTGTGTGCTCGGGGCGCCTCGGGTGCGCGCTCGGTGTCGCCCCCGCGCGCGCGGTAGTGCGGGCAGCGCACCCCGGCCCGGCCCGGCCCCGACGAGAACGCAAACGGGCAAAAGGTTTATTCAAATAGCATTGCGACGCCCGGCGAAAAACTAAGAAAGGGTGCAACACCGGGACTTCCCGGGAGGTCACCCATCCCAGTACTACTCCGGCCCAAGCGCGCTTAACTGCGGAGTTCTGATGGGATCCGGTGCACTAACGCTGGTATGATCGCACCCGTTATGAGCTTGTCGCAGTGTGTACTTAGCAAACCGCGACCCACGTGCGAATCCACCCCGGCCACCCACCCCCGTCGAGGTGCACACCCTCCCTCGCGAAGTGCGCCCCGTTCGCCAAGTGTGAGCCCTGCCCGGGTGCGCGCACCTTGCTAGGGCGTCGGGTGTGCACCCGGCCCGGCCTACGTGCGTGCACCTGGACGGGGCGTCGTGTGCGTGCAGTGTCCCGTCTGCAACGCGGTGCCCACACACCACCTCGGGCGCAACGACCTGCGCTCACATGTGGGCCGAGTGCACCTTGGTGCATGTTCGGGGCGCCTCGGGTGCACGCTCGATCTTGCCCCGGTGCACCAAGGCGCTCGGTTTGCCCCGGGTGCGCACTTGGTGCAAGGTGGGCACCCAAAATAGGGATCAAGCACCAAAACACAAGTTTCGGGATGCAAAATGGGACCCAAGGACCACAAATGCGTTCCAAGACCCATGATGGGTCCACGAGAACAAAAATGTGTTCCGAGACTTAATAAACAAATATTGGGTTTTAGGAGAAGAAACATGCTCTGATGCCCAAAACGAGAATCGACCCCGAAAAGGCCACAGGCCAAAAGTGGGATGCGAGACAAAAAAAAATGGGACCCGAGGACCAAAATTGGGTTCCCAGGTCGAAGACAGGGCAACCGGACAAGAAACGACCTCTAAGGCTCGAAATGAGTCCCGACGACTAAAACTTGACAAGAAGCACCCATCAGGCACCCAACTCGACACCCATGGGATGCCGACCCACCCGGGCTTCCACCTAGCACACCTTGGCACCCACCCACCCTCGCACCCAACCTCGCACCCAACTTAGCACCTTTGAACCCACATTGGCACTCACCCTGACCCTGGCACCTTGGAACCCACATTGGCACTCACCTTGACCCTGGCACCCACCTTTGCACTCACCTTGGGACCCACCCTGGCTCCCACCTCGGCACCCACCCAGACACCCACCTTGGTTCCTTGGCACCCACCTTGGATCCTTGGCACCCACCCCGACACCCACCTTGGCACGCAACTTGGCTACTTGCCACCCACCTTGGCTCCTTGACGCCCACCCCGACAACCACCCCGTGACCTACCCTGGCTAGGGTTGGTGCACACCCACCCTGGTGCCCACCTTGGCACCCACCCCATGACCCACCTTGGCACGCACCTTAGTACCCACCCTGTTACCCACCCTAGGACCCACCCCGTGACCCACCTTGGCCAGGGTGGGTGCACCCACCCTGGTGCCCACCTTGGCACCCACCCATCCTAGCACCCAGCCTGTGACCGGGCTTGGAACCCAACCTTGCACCCGTCTTGGCCAGTGTGGGTGCGCACCCATCCTGGCACCCACGTTGTGACACACCCTTTAACCCACGCACCCTAGCAGCCACGTTGGCACCCACCTTGGAACACAACCTAGCAACTTGGCACCCACCCCGTGACCCACCTTGGCATCCACCATAGCAGTCGCCCACTTGGCACCCACCTTGGAACCCAAGTTGGCACCCACCTCGGCACCCACCTTGACACTTGTGGACCCACCTTGCCACTCACCCTAGCATCGACCCATCCTAGCACCCACCCTGGCACCTTTGCACCCTAGCACTCACCCATCCTAGCACCTAACCTGTGACCCACCTTGACACTCACCCTCGCACCCACCTTGGAACCCAACCTAGCACCCACCCACCCTGACACCAACCCTAGCACCTACCCACCCTTGCACCCACCCTGTGACCCATCTTGGCACCCACCCATCCTACCACTCAACCTATCACCCACCTTCTCACCCACCTTGGCATCCACCTTAGCACCCACCCACACTGGCACCTTGGCACCCACCTCGGGCAAGGTGGGTGCACACCCACCCTGACACCCAATTTAGAACCAACCGAGCATGTTACCCACCTTGGCACCCACATTGCAGCCCACCCTAGTACCCACCCTATGACCCACATTGGCATCCACACCCTAGCACCCAGGCACCTCGACACCCGCCTTGACACGCACCCTAGCACTAAACCTGTGACCCACCTTGGAACTCACCCTAGAACCCACCCACCCTGTGAACCACCTTGGCATCCACCTTAGCACCCACCCACCTTGGCACCCACTCTAGCACTCACCCATCCTAACACCCAACTTGTTACCCACCTTGGCACCCGCCCTCGCGTCCACCTTGAAACCCACCCTAGCACCCACCCACGCAGGAGCCCACCTTGGCACCCAACCTAACACCCACGCATCCTGGCACCCAACTTGTGACCCACCTTGGAACCCACCCTAGTACCCACCTTTGAACCCACTATATCACCAACCCACCTTGGCACCCACCCTATGACCCTCTTTGGAATCCACCCTAGCACGCACCCACCCTGGCACCCACCATGGAGCGCACCCTAGCACCCACCCACCTCGGCACGCACCTCAACACCCACCTTGGTGTGCGCACTGCGCCAACCTCTCAAAGACCCTATGTGGTGCGCTCCAAAGTGTACACCTTTGGTGCGCTCCAAGGTGCGCACCTTTGGTGCACACCGAGGTGCACACCAAAGTGTGCACCGAGGTGAGCACCAAAGTGCACTCCAAGGTGCACACCAAGGCGTGCACCTTTGGTGCGGTCAATGCAAACGAATTCGGAAGTTGGGGTCGATGTCCTAATCGCTGCTGCAGACTACACGTATGAGAATCGGACAAATAGCTTTATATAGGGGAGGTGTTGCGTTTGATGGGTCGACTCCCCTGGTTGTGTGCACTGCACCAACTTCAAAGACCCTGTCTTGTTTAAGAAGTCAAAAGTTGGGGTGGATGTCCTAATCATTGCTGCAGTCTACGCATGTATGAGAATCAGACAAATAGCTTATATAGGGGAGGTGTTGCATTCGGTGGGTTGACTCCCCTGGTTGTGCGCACTGCGCCAACCTCAAAGACCCCGCATAGCAGAAGAAGTCGGAAGTCGGATTTTGGTGAGCACCAAGGCGTGCACCTTTGGTGCGGTCAACGCAGACGAATTCAGAAGTTGGGGTGGATGTCCTAATCGTTGTTGCAGGCTACACATGTATGAGAATCAGACAAATAGCTTATATAGGGGAGGTGTTGGGTTTGATGGGTCAACTCCCTTGGTTGTGCGCATTACGCCAACCTCAAAGACCTTGTTTTCGTTAAGAAGTCAAAAGTTGGGGTCAATGTCCTAATGGCTCCTGTAGGCTACACATGTATGAGAATCGGACAAATAGCTTATATAGGGGAGGTGTTGGGTTTGATGGGTCGACTCCCCTGGTTGTGCGCATTACGTCAACCTCAAAGACCTTGTTTTCGTTAAGAAGTCAAAAGTTGGGGTCGATGTCCTAATTGCTCCTGTAGACTACACATGTATGAGAATCAGACAAATAGCTTATATAGGGGAGGTGTTGGGTTTGATGGGTTGACTCCCCTAGTTGTTCGCATTACACCAACCTCAAAGACCTTGTTTTCGTTTAGAAGCCGAAAGTTGGGGTCGATGTCCTAATTGCTCCTGCAGGCTACGCATGTATGAGAATCAGACAAATAGCTTATATAGGGGAGGTGTTGGGTTTGATGGGTCGACTCCCCTGGTTGTGCGCATTGCGCCAACCTCAAAGACCCTGCATTGCGGATGAAGTCGAAAGTCAGAGTTTGGTGTGCTACAAGGTGTGGTCGAAGGTGCTCACCTAGGTGTGCACCTTTGGAGCGCAGGAAAAGTGCCCTCCAAAAGTGCGCACCTTTGGAGTGCACAAAAGTGCCCTCCAAAAGTGCGCACCTTTGGAGCGCACAAAAGTGCCCTCCAAAAAGTGCCCTCCAAAAGTGCGCACCTTTGGAGCGCACAAAAGTGCCCTCCAAAAAGTGCCCTCCAAAAGTGCGCACCTTTGGAGTGCAGAAAAGTGCCCTCCAAAAAGTGCCCTCCAAAAGTGTGCACCTTTGGAGTGCACAAAAGTGCCCTCCAAAAGTGCGCACCTTTGGAGCGCAGAAAAGTGCCCTCCAAAAAGTGCCCTCCAAAAGTGCGCACCTTTGGAGCGCAGAAAAGTGCCCTCCAAAAAGTGCCCTCCAAAAGTGCGCACCTTTGGAGCGCAGAAAAGTGCCCTCCAAAAAGTGCCCTCCAAAAGTGCGCACCTTTGGAGCGCAGAAAAGTGCCCTCCAAAAAGTGCCCTCCAAAAGTGCGCACCTTTGGAGCGCACAAAAGTGCCCTCCAAAAAGTGCCCTCCAAAAGTGCGCACCTTTGGAGCGCACAAAAGTGCCCTCCAAAAGTGCGCACCTTTGGAGCGCACAAAAGTGCCCTCCAAAAGTGCGCACTTTTGGTGCGCACCAAGGCGCTGGTTCGGTCGTTGCAGGCGAGTTCGGAAGTTGGGGTCGATGTCCTGAGCGGAGGTGCAAACTACACAGGTGTCGGAATCGGACAAATAGCTTATATAGGGGAGGTGTATGCTTCGATGGGTCGACTCCCCAGGTTGAGCGCACCGCGCCAACCTCAAAGACCCTACGGTATGGATGAAGTCGGAAGTTGGGTCCGATGACCGATTCGATTAGTAGGTATGCTCATGAGGTCGGAATTTGGGTCCGATGACCTGCCATGTGCAGGAAGGCGAATGTTGGCACTGTGCGTTGCAAGGTGCACACCAAGGTGCTGGTGCGGTCTTTTTAGTCGAGTTCGGAAGTTGGGGTCGATGTCCTGATCGGAGGTGCAAGCTACACAGGTGTGGGAATCGGACAAATAGCTTATATAGGGGAGGTGTATGCTTCGTTGGGTCGACTCCCCGGGTTGAGCGCACCGCGCCAACCTCAAAGACCCTACGGTATGGATGAAGTCGGAAGTTGGGTCCGATGACCGATTCGATATGTAGGCATACTCGCGAGGTCGGAATTTGGGTCCGATGACCTGCCATGTGCAGGAAGGCGAATGTTGGCACTGTGCGTTGCAAGGTGCGCACCAAGGCGCTGGTTCGGTCGTTGCAGGCGAGTTCGGAAGTTGGGGTCGATGTCCTGATCGGAGGTGCAAACTACACAGGTGTGGGAATCGGACAAATAGCTTATATAGGGGAGGTGTATGCTTCGTTGGGTCGACTCCCCGGGTTGAGCGCACCGCGCCAACCTCAAAGACCCTACGGTATGGATGAAGTCGGAAGTTGTGTCCGATGACCGATTCGATATGTAGGCATACTCGCGAGGTCGGAATTTGGGTCCGATGACCTGCCATGTGCAGGAAGGCGAATGTTGGGACTGTGCGTCGCAAGGTGCGCACCAAGGCGCTGGTGCCGTCGTTGCAGTCGAGTTCGGAAGTTGGGGTCGATGTCCTGGTCAGAGGTGCAAACTACACAGGTGTGGGAATCGGACAAATAGCTTATATAGGGGAGGTGTATGCTTCGATGGGTCGACTCCCCGGGTTGAGCGCACCGCGCCAACCTCAAAGACCCTACAGTATGGATGAAGTCGGAAGTTGGGTCCGATGACCGATTCGATACGTAGGCATATTGGCGAGGTCTGAATTTGTGTCCGATGACCTGCCATGCGCAGGAAGGCGGAATTTGGGTCCGATGACCGAGTTGATGGCGTGCCATGCGCAGAAAGGCGGAATTTGGGTCCGATGACCGAGTTGATGTTGATGGCCCGCCATGCACAGGAAGGCGGAATTTGGGTCCGATGACCGATTTGAAGGCGTGCCATGCGCAGAAAGGCGGAGTTTGGGTCCGATGACCGAGTTGATATTGATGGCCCGCCATGCGCAGGAAGGCGGAATTTGGGTCCGATGACCTGACATACGCATGGAGTCCGACTCGGGGGCCGATGTTCGATTCGATGACTTGCATTGTGGGTAAAGTCGGAAGTTGTGGTCTTTGACCCGATTCGATGACCAGACTTCGGCTGCTTGAGAATCGGACAAATAACTTATATAGGGGAGGTAGTGTTCTCGAGCATCCTCCCCCCGTGCCCGTTTATGTCGATTGATGCTGGTGCTCGACTGGTTGGAGCGCTCGGATGCAAAAATCTTGCACCAGGATTTATCGATTGTGATGGACACGGCAAGTCTCCTGATTGCTATGCAGGAGCTCATCGTGAATCTCTATGCGGCCTTGGTATGGACTCGACCTGCGGAATGGTTCGGCAATGGTAGTCGCTCCAACACGTCCTTGCAATGGCCACAGAGGTGATTCGACTAGAGCTCCAGTCTAGCTTTTGGGTTGCTTGGCGGACTGGTATAGCCGCGATCGAGTTCCGGCCATGAACGTTTTAGATAGCTCTTGGGCTTTCTGGGACGGAAGTCGGAAGTTTGGGCTGTTGTCCGATTTGATGACCATTCTTCGGATGTGTGAGAATCGGACAAATAACTTATATAGGGGACTGTGTTGTCTCACGCAGCCCCCTCCGTGCCCCTCTATCTCGACCGATGTTGGTGCTTGAAAGGGTTGGGATCGCTCGGATTTATAAACGTGCACCACCATTTGTCGAGTGTGAGGGACGCGGCAGGTCTCCTAAATGCTATACGGGCGCTCTCTGAGAATCTCTATCCGGCCTCGACACAGACTAGTCTTGCTGAATGGTTTGGCACTGGTAGTCGATCCAACACGTCGTTGTTGTGGCCGCCTAGGCGATTCGATTCGAGCCCCCGTCTAGCTTTTGGGTTGCTTGGCGGATTTTGCCCTATCCGCAAGTGAGCTCGGTCCCTAAACGTTCGAGAAACCCGATTGCTATGCGCCGACTCTCTTTCTTGCGAGCCTCCATCTAGCTTTTGGGTCTCTACGGAACGGAAGTCGGAATCTGGGACCGTTGTTTGATTCGACGAGGCAGACTACGGTTGTGCGAGAATCGGACAAATAACTTATATAGGGGAGGTGTTGACTGGAGCATTCTCCCCCGTGCCCCTCTAACTCGACCAATGCTGGCGCTCGAACGGTGGTAGCGCTCGGATTTTCGTTGAGCGCCAGCATTGGTCGATTTAGAGGGGCATGCGAGATTCCCGAATGCTATGCGAGGGCTCTAACGGAAATGTCTATTGGTTTCGGTATGGATGCAATTGCGAGTGGTTCGGCAAAGGTAGTCGTTCCGATGCGTCCATGTCGTGGCCAAATCGATAATTCGATTTGAGCCCTCGTATAGCATTTGGGTCTCTCGATGTGATTCCGCATTCCAGTCCCTTTGGGCACTGCTTGAGCCGCATCCCAGGGGGTTCCCTTCCCAATAATCTGCCTCGCAACCCGATTGCTATGCGGTGAGGCTCCTCGGCCGCCTCGGAACTATCTGTGTATCAGACGCATCGCGGGATAAGGGGTTGGCAACGGTAGAAGCCCCAAGCGCGTCCGATGCTTGGACCATTCCGAGGCGGCCCTGAAGCCTCTTCCGTCTAGCCGTTGGGTCCTTCTCGCCGCATCCCTTGCCTCGCACCCCGATTGCTATGCGGTGAGGCTCCTCGGCCGCCTTGGAACTATCTGTGTATCAGACGCATCGCGGGATAAGGGGTTGTCACTGGTAGTCGCCCCAAGCGCGTCCGATGCTTGGACCATTCCGAGGCGGCCCTGAAGCCTCTTCCGTCTAGCCGTTGGGTCCTTCTCGCCGCATCCCTCGACTCGCACCCCGATTGCTATGCGGTGAGGCTCCTCGGCCGCCTTGGAACTATCTGTGTATCGGACGCGTCGCGGGATAAGGGGTTGTCACTGGTAGTCGCCCCAAGCGCGTCCGATGCTTGGACCATTCCGAGGCGGCCCTGAAGCCTCTTCCGTCTAGCCGTTGGGTCCTTCTCGCCGCATCCCTCGCCTCGCACCCCGATTGCTATGCGGTGAGGCTCCTCGGCCGCCTTGGAACTATCTGTGTATCGGACGCGTCGCGGGATAAGGGGTTGTCACTGGTAGTCGCCCCAAGCGCGTGCGATGCATGGACCATTCCCAGGCGGCCCTGAAGCCTCTTCCGTCTAGCCGTTGGGTCCTTCTCGCCGCATCCCTCGCCTCGCACCCCGATTGCTATGCGGTGAGGCTCCTCGGCCGCCTTGGAACTATCTGTGTATCGGACGCGTCGCGGGATAAGGGGTTGTCACTGGTAGTCGCCCCAAGCGCGTCCGATGCTTGGACCATTCCGAGGCGGCCCTGAAGCCTCTTCCGTCTAGCCGTTGGGTCCTTCTCGCCGCATCCCTCGCCTCGCACCCCGATTGCTATGCGGTGAGGCTCCTCGGCCGCCTTGGAACTATCTGTGTATCGGACGCGTCGCGGGATAAGGGGTTGTCACTGGTAGTCGCCCCAAGCGCGTCCGATGCTTGGACCATTCCGAGGCGGCCCTGAAGCCTCTTCCGTCTAGCCGTTGGGTCCTTCTCGCCGCATCCCTCGCCTCGCACCCCGATTGCTATGCGGTGAGGCTCCTCGGCCGCCTTGGAACTATCTGTGTATCGGACGCGTCGCGGGATAAGGGGTTGTCACTGGTAGTCGCCCCAAGCGCGTCCGATGCTTGGACCATTCCGAGGCGGCCCTGAAGCCTCTTCCGTCTAGCCGTTGGGTCCTTCTCGCCGCATCCCTCGCCTCGCACCCCGATTGCTATGCGGTGAGGCTCCTCGGCCGCCTTGGAACTATCTGTGTATCGGACGCATCGCGGGATAAGGGGTTGTCACTGGTAGTCGCCCCAAGCGCGTCCGATGCTTGGACCATTCCGAGGCGGCCCTGAAGCCTCTTCCGTCTAGCCGTTGGGTCCTTCTCGCCGCATCCCTCGCCTCGCACCCCGATTGCTATGCGGTGAGGCTCCTCGGCCGCCTTGGAACTATCTGTGTATCGGACGCGTCGCGGGATAAGGGGTTGTCACTGGTAGTCGCCCCAAGCGCGTCCGATGCTTGGACCATTCCGAGGCGGCCCTGAAGCCTCTTCCGTCTAGCCGTTGGGTCCTTCTCGCCGCATCCCTCGCCTCGCACCCCGATTGCTATGCGGTGAGGCTCCTCGGCCGCCTTGGAACTATCTGTGTATCGGACGCGTCGCGGGATAAGGGGTTGTCACTGGTAGTCGCCCCAAGCGCGTCCGATGCTTGGACCATTCCGAGGCGGACCTGAAGCCTCTTCCGTCTAGCCGTTGGGTCCTTCTCGCCGCATCCCTCGCCTCGCACCCCGATTGCTATGCGGTGAGGCTCCTCGGCCGCCTTGGAACTATCTGTGTATCGGACGCGTCGCGGGATAAGGGGTTGTCACTGGTAGTCGCCCCAAGCGCGTCCGATGCTTGGACCATTCCGAGGCGGCCCTGAAGCCTCTTCCGTCTAGCCGTTGGGTCCTTCTTGCCGCATCCCTCGCCTCGCACCCCGATTGCTATGCGGTGAGGCTCCTCGGCCGCCTTGGAACTATCTGTGTATCGGACGCGTCGCGGGATAAGGGGTTGTCACTGGTAGTCGCCCCAAGCGCGTCCGATGCTTGGACCATTCCGAGGCGGCCCTGAAGCCTCTTCCGTCTAGCCGTTGGGTCCTTCTCGCCGCATCCCTCGCCTCGCACCCCGATTGCTATGCGGTGAGGCTCCTCGGCCGCCTTGGAACTATCTGTGTATCGGACGCATCGCGGGATAAGGGGTTGTCACTGGTAGTCGCCCCAAGCGCGTCCGATGCTTGGACCATTCCGAGGCGGCCCTGAAGCCTCTTCCGTCTAGCCGTTGGGTCCTTCTCGCCGCATCCCTCGCCTCGCACCCCGATTGCTATGCGGTGAGGCTCCTCGGCCGCCTTGGAACTATCTGTGTATCGGACGCGTCGCGGGATAAGGGGTTGTCACTGGTAGTCGCCCCAAGCGCGTCCGATGCTTGGACCATTCCGAGGCGGACCTGAAGCCTCTTCCGTCTAGCCGTTGGGTCCTTCTCGCCGCATCCCTCGCCTCGCACCCCGATTGCTATGCGGTGAGGCTCCTCGGCCGCCTTGGAACTATCTGTGTATCGGACGCGTCGCGGGATAAGGGGTTGTCACTGGTAGTCGCCCCAAGCGCGTCCGATGCTTGGACCATTCCGAGGCGGCCCTGAAGCCTCTTCCGTCTAGCCGTTGGGTCCTTCTCGCCGCATCCCTCGCCTCGCACCCCGATTGCTATGCGGTGAGGCTCCTCGGCCGCCTTGGAACTATCTGTGTATCGGACGCGTCGCGGGATAAGGGGTTGTCACTGGTAGTCGCCCCAAGCGCGTCCGATGCTTGGACCATTCCGAGGCGGACCTGAAGCCTCTTCCCTCTAGCCGTTGGGGCTTTCTCGCCGCATCCCTCGCCTCGCACCCCGATTGCTATTCGGTGAGGCTCCTCGGCCGCCTTGGAACTATCTGTGTATCGGACGCATCGCGGGATAAGGGGTTGGCAATGGTAGTCGCCCCAAGCGCGTCCGATGCTTGGACCATTCCGAGGCGGCCCTGCAGCCTCTTCCGTCTAGCCGTTGGGGCCATCTCGCTGCATCCCCCACCTCGCACCACGATTGCTATGCGGTGAGGCTCCTTGGCCGCCTCGGAACTATCTGTGTATCGGACGCATCGCGGGATAAGGGGTTGTCACTGGTAGTCGCCCCAAGCGCGTCCGATGCTTGGACTATTCCGAGGCGGCCCTGCAGCCTCTTCCGTCTAGCCGTTGGGGCCATCTCGCCGCATCCCCCAGCTCCTCGGCCGCCTCGGAACTATCTGTGTATCGGACGCATCGCGGGATAAGGGGTTGGCAGTGGTAGTCGCCCCAAGCGCGTTCGATGCTTGGACTATTCCGAGGCGGCCCCGCAGCCTCTTCCGTCTACCCTTTGGGGCCATCTCGCCGCATCCCTCGCCTCGCACCCCGATTGCTATGCGGTGAGGCTCCTCGGCCGCCTGGGAACTATCTTCGTATCGGATGCATCGCGGGATAAGGGGTTGTCACTGGTAGTCGCCCCAAGCGCGTCCGATGCTTGGACTATTCCGAGGCGGCCCTGTGGCCTCTTCCGTCTAGCCGTTGGGGCCATCTTGCCGCATCCCTCACCTCGCACCCCCATTGCTATGCGGTGAGGCTCCTCGGCCGCCTTGGAACTGTCTTCGTATCGGAAGCATCGCGGGATAAGGGGTTGTCACTGGTAGTCGCCCCAAGCGCGTCCGATGCTTGGACTATTCCGAGGCGGCCCTGCAGCCTCTTCCGTCTAGCCGTTGGGGCCATCTCGCCGCATCCCCCACCTCGCACCCGGATTGCTATGCGGTGAGGCTCCTCGGCCGCCTTGGAACTATCTTCGTATCGGACGCATCGCGGGATAAGGGGTTGTCACTGGTAGTCGCCCCAAGCGCGTCCGATGCTTGGACTATTCCGACGCGGCCCTGTGGCCTCTTCCGTCTAGCCGTTGGGGCCATCTCGCCGCATCCCCCACCTCGCACCCCGATTGCTATGCGGTGAGGCTCCTCGGCCGCCTTGGAACCATCTTCGTATCGGACGCATCGCGGGATGAGGGGTTGTCACTGGTAGTCGCCCCAAGCGCGTCCGATGCTTGGACCATTCCGAGGCGGCCCTGAAGCCTCTTCCGTCTAGCCGTTGGGGCCTTCCCGCCCCATCCCTCGCCTCGCACCCCCGATTGCTATGCGGTGAGGCTCCTCGGCCGCCTTGGAACCATCTGTGTATCGGACGCATCGCGGGATAAGGGGTTGGCACTGGTAGTCGCCCCAAGCGCGTCCGATGCTTGGAGCATTCCGAGGTGGCCCTGAAGCCTCTTCCGTCTAGCCGTTGGGGCCTTCCCGCCCCATCCCTCGCCTCGCACCCCGATTGATATGCGGTGAGGCTCCTCGGCCGCCTTGGAACTATCTGTGTATCGGACGCATCGCGGGATAAGGGGTTGGCACTGGTAGTCGTCCCAATCG
>NW_026729056.1:112500-130000 GCF_030272615.1 Cryptomeria japonica | reverse complement strand
CCGGCCCGGCCTACGTGCGTGCACCTGGACGGGGCGTCGTGTGCGTGCAGTGTCCCGTCTGCAACGCGGTGCCCACACACCACCTCGGGCGCAACGACCTGCGCTCACATGTGGGCCGAGTGCACCTTGGTGCATGTTCGGGGCGCCTCGGGTGCACGCTCGATCTTGCCCCGGTGCACCAAGGCGCTCGGTTTGCCCCGGGTGCGCACTTGGTGCAAGGTGGGCACCCAAAATAGGGATCAAGCACCAAAACACAAGTTTCGGGATGCAAAATGGGACCCAAGGACCACAAATGCGTTCCAAGACCCATGATGGGTCCACGAGAACAAAAATGTGTTCCGAGACTTAATAAACAAATATTGGGTTTTAGGAGAAGAAACATGCTCTGATGCCCAAAACGAGAATCGACCCCGAAAAGGCCACAGGCCAAAAGTGGGATGCGAGACAAAAAAAAATGGGACCCGAGGACCAAAATTGGGTTCCCAGGTCGAAGACAGGGCAACCGGACAAGAAACGACCTCTAAGGCTCGAAATGAGTCCCGACGACTAAAACTTGACAAGAAGCACCCATCAGGCACCCAACTCGACACCCATGGGATGCCGACCCACCCGGGCTTCCACCTAGCACACCTTGGCACCCACCCACCCTCGCACCCAACCTCGCACCCAACTTAGCACCTTTGAACCCACATTGGCACTCACCCTGACCCTGGCACCTTGGAACCCACATTGGCACTCACCTTGACCCTGGCACCCACCTTTGCACTCACCTTGGGACCCACCCTGGCTCCCACCTCGGCACCCACCCAGACACCCACCTTGGTTCCTTGGCACCCACCTTGGATCCTTGGCACCCACCCCGACACCCACCTTGGCACGCAACTTGGCTACTTGCCACCCACCTTGGCTCCTTGACGCCCACCCCGACAACCACCCCGTGACCTACCCTGGCTAGGGTTGGTGCACACCCACCCTGGTGCCCACCTTGGCACCCACCCCATGACCCACCTTGGCACGCACCTTAGTACCCACCCCGTTACCCACCCTAGGACCCACCCCGTGACCCACCTTGGCCAGGGTGGGTGCCTTGGTGCGCACAACTTGCCTGGGCTGCACACCAGGGCGGGCTCAAGATGGCACCCGCGTTCCGTTTTTTTCACTATCTTTCAAAACGGAAATTTTAAAATCTCGTTTTTTTTTTTTTTTTGCCTTTTCTGGAAATTAGTGAAGGCAGCGCATCAAAGGTGCGCAATGCTGGTGCGAACCCGGGAGCGCTCCGATGTGTGCTCCAAGGTGCGGCGTGCACGAAGTCCGAGCCCGGCTTGCCCCGGGTGCGCACCTCGCGTGCACCTTCGCCGGGGTGAGCACCTTGGCTGGGTTGCGCGCCCTGGTGCGCACCAAGGAGCGCTCTGAAGTGTGCTCCAAGGTGCGGCGTGCACGAAGTCGGAGCTCGGTTTGCCCCGGGTGTGCACCTCGGGTGCGCACCTCGCGTGCACCTTCGCTGCGGTGGGCACCTTGGCTGGGTTGCGCGCCTTGGTGGGCACCATGCAGTGCACGAAGTCGGAGCCCGGTTTGCCCCGGGCGCGCACCTCCGCCAGGGTGGGCACCTTGGTGCGCACAACTTGCCTGGGCTGCGCACCAGGAAGGGCTCAAGATGGCACCCGCGTTCCGTTTTTTTCACTATCTTTCAGAACGGAAATTTTAAAATATCGTTTTTTTTTGCCTTTTCTGGAAATTAGTGAAGGCAGCGCATCAAAGGTGCGCAACGCTGGTGCGAACCTGGGAGCGCTCCGATGTGTGCTCCAAGGTGCGGCGTGCACGAAGTCGGAGCCCGGTTTGCCCCGGGTGCGCCCTGGTGGGCACCATGGTGCGCACCAAGGAGCGCTCCGAAGTGTGCTCCAAGGTGCGGCCTGCACGAAGTCGGAGCCCGGTTTGCCCCGGGCGTGCACCGCGAGTGGGCACCTTGGTGCGCATGCCTTGCCTGGGCTGCGCACCAGGGCGGGCTCAAGATGGCACCCGCGTTCCGTTTTTTTCACTATCTTTCAAAACGGAAATTTTAAAATCTCATTTTTTTTTGCCTTTTCTGGAAATTAGTGAAGGCAGCGCATCAAAGGTGCGCACCTCGCTGCCCACCACGGTGCGCAACGCCGGTGGGCACCCGGGAGTGCTTCGAAGTGTGCTCCAAGGTGCTGCGTGCACGTTGTCGGAGCCCGGTTTGCCCCGGGTGCGCACCTCGCGTGCACCTTCGTCGGGGTGGGCACCTTGGCTGGGTTTGCCCCGGCTGCGCTCCGAAGCGGGGTTATTGGAGCGCCGCCTCTTTTTTTGTCGGAGCGTTTGGTGGGGTTTCTCGCATTGGCTCTTCCCAGGCCCGGTTGCCACCCTGGCGCGCACGAAGTCGGAAGTAGGGTTAATTGCCCGGGTGCGCACCTTTGCCAGGGTGGGCACCTTACCTGGGCTGTGCACCCGGGCGGGCTCAAGATGGCACCCGCGTTCCGTTTTTTTCACTATCTTTCAAAACGGAAATTTTAAAATCTCCTCTTTTTTTTGCCTTTTCTGGAAATTAGTGAAGGCAGCGCATCAAAGGTGCGCACCTCGCTGCCCACCTTGGTGTGCTCTGAGGTGCGCACCCGGGAGCGCTACGAAGTGTGCTCCAAGGTGCGGCGTGCACGTTGTCGGAGCCCGGTTTGCCCCGGGTGCGCACCTCGCCTGCACCTTGGCCGGGGTGGGCACCCTGGCTGGGTTTGCCCAGGGTGCGCTCCGAAGCGGGGTTACTGGAGCGCCCCCTCTTTTTTTGTCAGAGCGTTTGGTGGGGTTTCTCGCATTGGCTCTTCCCAGGCCCGGTTGTTGGGTGCGCTCCCACCCTGGCGCGCGCGAAGTTGGAAGTTGGGTTAATTGCCCGGGCGCGCACCTTCGCCAGGGTGGGCACCTTGGTGCGCACACCTTGGCTGGGCTGCGCACCAGGGCGGGCTCAAGATGGCACCAGCATTCCCTTTTTCTCACTATCTTTCAAAACGGAAATTTTAAAATCTCGTTTTCTTTTGCCTTTTATGGAAATTAGTGAAGGCATCGCATCAAAGGTGCGCACCTCGCTGCCCACCTTGGTGTGCTCCGAGGTGCCCACCACGGTGCGCTCCGAGGTGCCCACCACGGTGCGCAACGCCGGTGCGAACCCGGGAGCGCCCCGATGTGTGCTCCAAGGTGCGGCGTGCACGAAGCCGGACCCCGGTTTGCCCCGGGTGCGCACCTCGCGTGCACCTTGGTGCGCACACCTTGGCTGGGTTGCGCGGCCTGGTGGGCACCATGGTGCGCACCAAGGAGCGCTCCGAAGTGTGCTCCAAGGTGCGGCGTGCACGAAGTCCTAGCCCGGTTTGCCCCGGGTGCGCACCTTCGCCGCGGTGGGCACCATGGCGTGCACGAAGTCGGAGCCCGGTTTGCCCCGGGTGCGCACCTCGCGTGCACCTTCGCCGGGGTGGGCACCTCGGCTGGGTTGCGCGCCCTGGTGCGCACCAAGGAGCGCTCCGAAGTGTGCTCCAAGGTGCGGCGTGCACGAAGTCGGAGCCCGGTTTGCCCCGGGTGCGCACCTTCGCCGCGGTGGGCACCCTGGTGCGCACCATGGCGTGCACGAAGTCGGAGCCCGGTTTGCCCCGGGTGCGCACCTCGCGTGCACCTTCGGCGGGGTTGCGCGCCCTGGTGCGCACCAAGGAGCGCTCCGAAGTGTGCTCCAAGGTGCGGCGTGCACGAAGTCGGAGCCCGGTTTGCCCCGGGTGCGCACCTCGCGTGCACCTTCGGCGGGGTTGCGCGCCCTGGTGGGCACCATGGTGCGCACCAAGGAGCGCTCCGAAGTGTGCTCCAAGGTGCGGCGTGCACGAAGTCGGAGCCCGGTTTGCCCCGGGTGCGCACCTCGCGTGCACCTTCGCCGCGGTGGGCACCATGGCGTGCACGAAGTCGGAGCCCGGTTTGCCCCGGGTGCGCACCTCGCGTGCACCTTCGCCGGGGTGGGCACCTCGGCTGGGTTGCGCGCCCTGGTGCGCACCAAGGAGCGCTCCGAAGTGTGCTCCAAGGTGCGGCGTGCACGAAGTCGGAGCCCGGTTTGCCCCGGGTGCGCACCTCGCGTGCACCTTCGCCGCGGTGGGCACCATGGCGTGCACGAAGTCGGAGCCCGGTTTGCCTCGGGTGCGCACCCCGCGTGCACCTTCGCCGGGGTGGGCACCTCGGCTGGGTTGCGCGCCCTGGTGCGCACCAAGGAGCGCTCCGAAGTGTGCTCCAAGGTGCGGCGTGCACGAAGTCGGAGCCCGGTTTGCCCCGGGTGCGCACCTCGCGTGCACCTTCGCCGCGGTGGGCACCTTGGCTGGGTTGGGCACCATTGAGCGCTCCGAAGTGTGCTCCAAGGTGCGCACCATGGCCCTCCAAGGTGCGCAGCATGGCGTGCACGAAGTCGGAGCCCGGTTTGCCCCGGGTGCGCACCTCGCGTGCACCTTCGCCAGGGTGGGCACCTCGGTGCGCACACCTTCTCAATGTTTTCTTGCCTTTTCTGGAAATTGGTGAAGGCAGCGCATCAAAGGTGCGCACCTCGGTGTGCTCCGAGGTGCGAACCCGAGAGCGCTCCGAGGTGCCCACGAAGTCGAAAGTCGGGTTAATTGCATTGTTTTCCCCGGGTGCGCTCCGAGGTGCGCAACATCGGTGCGCACCAAGGAGGGCTCCGAAGTGTGCTCCAAGGTGCGCACGATTCGGAGCTCGGTTTGCCCGGGGTGCGCACACCTTGGCTGGGTTGCGCACCCTTTGTGCGCTCCAAGGTGCGCACGAAGTCGGAGCTCGGTTTGCCCCGGGTGCGCACCTTCGCCAGGGTGCGCACCTTGATGCGCACGCCTTGGCTGGGCTGCGCACCTTGGTGGGCGCCATGGTGCGCACCTTTCGTGCGCTCCAAGGTGCGCACGAAGTCGGAGCTCGGTTTGCCCCGGGTGCGCACCTTGGTGGGCGCCATGGTGCACTCCGAGGTGCCCAAGATTGGTGCGCAACAAGGAGCGCTCCGAAGTGCGCTCCAAGGTGCGCAGGTGCGCGCGAAGTCGAAAGTTGGGTTAATTGTCCGGTTTGCCTCGGGTGCGCACCTTGCGTGCACCTTCGCCAGGGTGGGCGCCTTGGTGCGCACACCTTGGCTGGGCTGCGCACCCGGGCGCGCACACCTTGGCACCCGCGTTTCCTTCATTTTAAATTTTTTTTTTTTACAATCTCTCAAGTGGGAAATTCTATAATCTCAACTTTTTTTGCCTTTTCAGGAAACTTTTGAATGGAGCGCATCATTGGTGCGCTCCGAAGTGTGCTCCAAGGTGCGCACCTCTGGTGTGCTCCAAAGCTCTCTCCAGCTGCGTGCACCTGCCCCGGCCGCGCACCCGGCCCCGCCCAGCTTCGCTCACCTGTCCCGGGCGTCTGGTGCGGAACCTTAGAGTAAGAAACATCACCGTGCACCTTGGCCAACGTGCGCGACTCGACCGAGCGCGCACTGGCCGAGGTGCACACCGATTTCACCTGGGTGCGCGCGCAGCACCTCGGGCGCACCGGGGTGCGCGCACAACGCCCGGGTTGCACCGTGGCCTGTGTGCTCGGGGCGCCTCGGGTGCGCGCTCGGTGTCGCCCCCGCGCGCGCGGTAGTGCGGGCAGCGCACCCCGGCCCGGCCCGGCCCCGACGAGAACGCAAACGGGCAAAAGGTTTATTCAAATAGCATTGCGACGCCCGGCGAAAAACTAAGAAAGGGTGCAACACCGGGACTTCCCGGGAGGTCACCCATCCCAGTACTACTCCGGCCCAAGCGCGCTTAACTGCGGAGTTCTGATGGGATCCGGTGCACTAACGCTGGTATGATCGCACCCGTTATGAGCTTGTCGCAGTGTGTACTTAGCAAACCGCGACCCACGTGCGAATCCACCCCGGCCACCCACCCCCGTCGAGGTGCACACCCTCCCTCGCGAAGTGCGCCCCGTTCGCCAAGTGTGAGCCCTGCCCGGGTGCGCGCACCTTGCTAGGGCGTCGGGTGTGCACCCGGCCCGGCCTACGTGCGTGCACCTGGACGGGGCGTCGTGTGCGTGCAGTGTCCCGTCTGCAACGCGGTGCCCACACACCACCTCGGGCGCAACGACCTGCGCTCACATGTGGGCCGAGTGCACCTTGGTGCATGTTCGGGGCGCCTCGGGTGCACGCTCGATCTTGCCCCGGTGCACCAAGGCGCTCGGTTTGCCCCGGGTGCGCACTTGGTGCAAGGTGGGCACCCAAAATAGGGATCAAGCACCAAAACACAAGTTTCGGGATGCAAAATGGGACCCAAGGACCACAAATGCGTTCCAAGACCCATGATGGGTCCACGAGAACAAAAATGTGTTCCGAGACTTAATAAACAAATATTGGGTTTTAGGAGAAGAAACATGCTCTGATGCCCAAAACGAGAATCGACCCCGAAAAGGCCACAGGCCAAAAGTGGGATGCGAGACAAAAAAAAATGGGACCCGAGGACCAAAATTGGGTTCCCAGGTCGAAGACAGGGCAACCGGACAAGAAACGACCTCTAAGGCTCGAAATGAGTCCCGACGACTAAAACTTGACAAGAAGCACCCATCAGGCACCCAACTCGACACCCATGGGATGCCGACCCACCCGGGCTTCCACCTAGCACACCTTGGCACCCACCCACCCTCGCACCCAACCTCGCACCCAACTTAGCACCTTTGAACCCACATTGGCACTCACCCTGACCCTGGCACCTTGGAACCCACATTGGCACTCACCTTGACCCTGGCACCCACCTTTGCACTCACCTTGGGACCCACCCTGGCTCCCACCTCGGCACCCACCCAGACACCCACCTTGGTTCCTTGGCACCCACCTTGGATCCTTGGCACCCACCCCGACACCCACCTTGGCACGCAACTTGGCTACTTGCCACCCACCTTGGCTCCTTGACGCCCACCCCGACAACCACCCCGTGACCTACCCTGGCTAGGGTTGGTGCACACCCACCCTGGTGCCCACCTTGGCACCCACCCCATGACCCACCTTGGCACGCACCTTAGTACCCACCCTGTTACCCACCCTAGGACCCACCCCGTGACCCACCTTGGCCAGGGTGGGTGCACCCACCCTGGTGCCCACCTTGGCACCCACCCATCCTAGCACCCAGCCTGTGACCGGGCTTGGAACCCAACCTTGCACCCGTCTTGGCCAGTGTGGGTGCGCACCCATCCTGGCACCCACGTTGTGACACACCCTTTAACCCACGCACCCTAGCAGCCACGTTGGCACCCACCTTGGAACACAACCTAGCAACTTGGCACCCACCCCGTGACCCACCTTGGCATCCACCATAGCAGTCGCCCACTTGGCACCCACCTTGGAACCCAAGTTGGCACCCACCTCGGCACCCACCTTGACACTTGTGGACCCACCTTGCCACTCACCCTAGCATCGACCCATCCTAGCACCCACCCTGGCACCTTTGCACCCTAGCACTCACCCATCCTAGCACCTAACCTGTGACCCACCTTGACACTCACCCTCGCACCCACCTTGGAACCCAACCTAGCACCCACCCACCCTGACACCAACCCTAGCACCTACCCACCCTTGCACCCACCCTGTGACCCATCTTGGCACCCACCCATCCTACCACTCAACCTATCACCCACCTTCTCACCCACCTTGGCATCCACCTTAGCACCCACCCACACTGGCACCTTGGCACCCACCTCGGGCAAGGTGGGTGCACACCCACCCTGACACCCAATTTAGAACCAACCGAGCATGTTACCCACCTTGGCACCCACATTGCAGCCCACCCTAGTACCCACCCTATGACCCACATTGGCATCCACACCCTAGCACCCAGGCACCTCGACACCCGCCTTGACACGCACCCTAGCACTAAACCTGTGACCCACCTTGGAACTCACCCTAGAACCCACCCACCCTGTGAACCACCTTGGCATCCACCTTAGCACCCACCCACCTTGGCACCCACTCTAGCACTCACCCATCCTAACACCCAACTTGTTACCCACCTTGGCACCCGCCCTCGCGTCCACCTTGAAACCCACCCTAGCACCCACCCACGCAGGAGCCCACCTTGGCACCCAACCTAACACCCACGCATCCTGGCACCCAACTTGTGACCCACCTTGGAACCCACCCTAGTACCCACCTTTGAACCCACTATATCACCAACCCACCTTGGCACCCACCCTATGACCCTCTTTGGAATCCACCCTAGCACGCACCCACCCTGGCACCCACCATGGAGCGCACCCTAGCACCCACCCACCTCGGCACGCACCTCAACACCCACCTTGGTGTGCGCACTGCGCCAACCTCTCAAAGACCCTATGTGGTGCGCTCCAAAGTGTACACCTTTGGTGCGCTCCAAGGTGCGCACCTTTGGTGCACACCGAGGTGCACACCAAAGTGTGCACCGAGGTGAGCACCAAAGTGCACTCCAAGGTGCACACCAAGGCGTGCACCTTTGGTGCGGTCAATGCAAACGAATTCGGAAGTTGGGGTCGATGTCCTAATCGCTGCTGCAGACTACACGTATGAGAATCGGACAAATAGCTTTATATAGGGGAGGTGTTGCGTTTGATGGGTCGACTCCCCTGGTTGTGTGCACTGCACCAACTTCAAAGACCCTGTCTTGTTTAAGAAGTCAAAAGTTGGGGTGGATGTCCTAATCATTGCTGCAGTCTACGCATGTATGAGAATCAGACAAATAGCTTATATAGGGGAGGTGTTGCATTCGGTGGGTTGACTCCCCTGGTTGTGCGCACTGCGCCAACCTCAAAGACCCCGCATAGCAGAAGAAGTCGGAAGTCGGATTTTGGTGAGCACCAAGGCGTGCACCTTTGGTGCGGTCAACGCAGACGAATTCAGAAGTTGGGGTGGATGTCCTAATCGTTGTTGCAGGCTACACATGTATGAGAATCAGACAAATAGCTTATATAGGGGAGGTGTTGGGTTTGATGGGTCAACTCCCTTGGTTGTGCGCATTACGCCAACCTCAAAGACCTTGTTTTCGTTAAGAAGTCAAAAGTTGGGGTCAATGTCCTAATGGCTCCTGTAGGCTACACATGTATGAGAATCGGACAAATAGCTTATATAGGGGAGGTGTTGGGTTTGATGGGTCGACTCCCCTGGTTGTGCGCATTACGTCAACCTCAAAGACCTTGTTTTCGTTAAGAAGTCAAAAGTTGGGGTCGATGTCCTAATTGCTCCTGTAGACTACACATGTATGAGAATCAGACAAATAGCTTATATAGGGGAGGTGTTGGGTTTGATGGGTTGACTCCCCTAGTTGTTCGCATTACACCAACCTCAAAGACCTTGTTTTCGTTTAGAAGCCGAAAGTTGGGGTCGATGTCCTAATTGCTCCTGCAGGCTACGCATGTATGAGAATCAGACAAATAGCTTATATAGGGGAGGTGTTGGGTTTGATGGGTCGACTCCCCTGGTTGTGCGCATTGCGCCAACCTCAAAGACCCTGCATTGCGGATGAAGTCGAAAGTCAGAGTTTGGTGTGCTACAAGGTGTGGTCGAAGGTGCTCACCTAGGTGTGCACCTTTGGAGCGCAGGAAAAGTGCCCTCCAAAAGTGCGCACCTTTGGAGTGCACAAAAGTGCCCTCCAAAAGTGCGCACCTTTGGAGCGCACAAAAGTGCCCTCCAAAAAGTGCCCTCCAAAAGTGCGCACCTTTGGAGCGCACAAAAGTGCCCTCCAAAAAGTGCCCTCCAAAAGTGCGCACCTTTGGAGTGCAGAAAAGTGCCCTCCAAAAAGTGCCCTCCAAAAGTGTGCACCTTTGGAGTGCACAAAAGTGCCCTCCAAAAGTGCGCACCTTTGGAGCGCAGAAAAGTGCCCTCCAAAAAGTGCCCTCCAAAAGTGCGCACCTTTGGAGTGCAGAAAAGTGCCCTCCAAAAAGTGCCCTCCAAAAGTGCGCACCTTTGGAGCGCAGAAAAGTGCCCTCCAAAAAGTGCCCTCCAAAAGTGCGCACCTTTGGAGCGCAGAAAAGTGCCCTCCAAAAAGTGCCCTCCAAAAGTGCGCACCTTTGGAGCGCACAAAAGTGCCCTCCAAAAAGTGCCCTCCAAAAGTGCGCACCTTTGGAGCGCACAAAAGTGCCCTCCAAAAGTGCGCACCTTTGGAGCGCACAAAAGTGCCCTCCAAAAGTGCGCACTTTTGGTGCGCACCAAGGCGCTGGTTCGGTCGTTGCAGGCGAGTTCGGAAGTTGGGGTCGATGTCCTGAGCGGAGGTGCAAACTACACAGGTGTCGGAATCGGACAAATAGCTTATATAGGGGAGGTGTATGCTTCGATGGGTCGACTCCCCAGGTTGAGCGCACCGCGCCAACCTCAAAGACCCTACGGTATGGATGAAGTCGGAAGTTGGGTCCGATGACCGATTCGATTAGTAGGTATGCTCATGAGGTCGGAATTTGGGTCCGATGACCTGCCATGTGCAGGAAGGCGAATGTTGGCACTGTGCGTTGCAAGGTGCACACCAAGGTGCTGGTGCGGTCTTTTTAGTCGAGTTCGGAAGTTGGGGTCGATGTCCTGATCGGAGGTGCAAGCTACACAGGTGTGGGAATCGGACAAATAGCTTATATAGGGGAGGTGTATGCTTCGTTGGGTCGACTCCCCGGGTTGAGCGCACCGCGCCAACCTCAAAGACCCTACGGTATGGATGAAGTCGGAAGTTGGGTCCGATGACCGATTCGATATGTAGGCATACTCGCGAGGTCGGAATTTGGGTCCGATGACCTGCCATGTGCAGGAAGGCGAATGTTGGCACTGTGCGTTGCAAGGTGCGCACCAAGGCGCTGGTTCGGTCGTTGCAGGCGAGTTCGGAAGTTGGGGTCGATGTCCTGATCGGAGGTGCAAACTACACAGGTGTGGGAATCGGACAAATAGCTTATATAGGGGAGGTGTATGCTTCGTTGGGTCGACTCCCCGGGTTGAGCGCACCGCGCCAACCTCAAAGACCCTACGGTATGGATGAAGTCGGAAGTTGTGTCCGATGACCGATTCGATATGTAGGCATACTCGCGAGGTCGGAATTTGGGTCCGATGACCTGCCATGTGCAGGAAGGCGAATGTTGGGACTGTGCGTCGCAAGGTGCGCACCAAGGCGCTGGTGCCGTCGTTGCAGTCGAGTTCGGAAGTTGGGGTCGATGTCCTGGTCAGAGGTGCAAACTACACAGGTGTGGGAATCGGACAAATAGCTTATATAGGGGAGGTGTATGCTTCGATGGGTCGACTCCCCGGGTTGAGCGCACCGCGCCAACCTCAAAGACCCTACAGTATGGATGAAGTCGGAAGTTGGGTCCGATGACCGATTCGATACGTAGGCATATTGGCGAGGTCTGAATTTGTGTCCGATGACCTGCCATGCGCAGGAAGGCGGAATTTGGGTCCGATGACCGAGTTGATGGCGTGCCATGCGCAGAAAGGCGGAATTTGGGTCCGATGACCGAGTTGATGTTGATGGCCCGCCATGCACAGGAAGGCGGAATTTGGGTCCGATGACCGATTTGAAGGCGTGCCATGCGCAGAAAGGCGGAGTTTGGGTCCGATGACCGAGTTGATATTGATGGCCCGCCATGCGCAGGAAGGCGGAATTTGGGTCCGATGACCTGACATACGCATGGAGTCCGACTCGGGGGCCGATGTTCGATTCGATGACTTGCATTGTGGGTAAAGTCGGAAGTTGTGGTCTTTGACCCGATTCGATGACCAGACTTCGGCTGCTTGAGAATCGGACAAATAACTTATATAGGGGAGGTAGTGTTCTCGAGCATCCTCCCCCCGTGCCCGTTTATGTCGATTGATGCTGGTGCTCGACTGGTTGGAGCGCTCGGATGCAAAAATCTTGCACCAGGATTTATCGATTGTGATGGACACGGCAAGTCTCCTGATTGCTATGCAGGAGCTCATCGTGAATCTCTATGCGGCCTTGGTATGGACTCGACCTGCGGAATGGTTCGGCAATGGTAGTCGCTCCAACACGTCCTTGCAATGGCCACAGAGGTGATTCGACTAGAGCTCCAGTCTAGCTTTTGGGTTGCTTGGCGGACTGGTATAGCCGCGATCGAGTTCCGGCCATGAACGTTTTAGATAGCTCTTGGGCTTTCTGGGACGGAAGTCGGAAGTTTGGGCTGTTGTCCGATTTGATGACCATTCTTCGGATGTGTGAGAATCGGACAAATAACTTATATAGGGGACTGTGTTGTCTCACGCAGCCCCCTCCGTGCCCCTCTATCTCGACCGATGTTGGTGCTTGAAAGGGTTGGGATCGCTCGGATTTATAAACGTGCACCACCATTTGTCGAGTGTGAGGGACGCGGCAGGTCTCCTAAATGCTATACGGGCGCTCTCTGAGAATCTCTATCCGGCCTCGACACAGACTAGTCTTGCTGAATGGTTTGGCACTGGTAGTCGATCCAACACGTCGTTGTTGTGGCCGCCTAGGCGATTCGATTCGAGCCCCCGTCTAGCTTTTGGGTTGCTTGGCGGATTTTGCCCTATCCGCAAGTGAGCTCGGTCCCTAAACGTTCGAGAAACCCGATTGCTATGCGCCGACTCTCTTTCTTGCGAGCCTCCATCTAGCTTTTGGGTCTCTACGGAACGGAAGTCGGAATCTGGGACCGTTGTTTGATTCGACGAGGCAGACTACGGTTGTGCGAGAATCGGACAAATAACTTATATAGGGGAGGTGTTGACTGGAGCATTCTCCCCCGTGCCCCTCTAACTCGACCAATGCTGGCGCTCGAACGGTGGTAGCGCTCGGATTTTCGTTGAGCGCCAGCATTGGTCGATTTAGAGGGGCATGCGAGATTCCCGAATGCTATGCGAGGGCTCTAACGGAAATGTCTATTGGTTTCGGTATGGATGCAATTGCGAGTGGTTCGGCAAAGGTAGTCGTTCCGATGCGTCCATGTCGTGGCCAAATCGATAATTCGATTTGAGCCCTCGTATAGCATTTGGGTCTCTCGATGTGATTCCGCATTCCAGTCCCTTTGGGCACTGCTTGAGCCGCATCCCAGGGGGTTCCCTTCCCAATAATCTGCCTCGCAACCCGATTGCTATGCGGTGAGGCTCCTCGGCCGCCTCGGAACTATCTGTGTATCAGACGCATCGCGGGATAAGGGGTTGGCAACGGTAGTCGCCCCAAGCGCGTCCGATGCTTGGACCATTCCGAGGCGGCCCTGAAGCCTCTTCCGTCTAGCCGTTGGGTCCTTCTCGCCGCATCCCTTGCCTCGCACCCCGATTGCTATGCGGTGAGGCTCCTCGGCCGCCTTGGAACTATCTGTGTATCAGACGCATCGCGGGATAAGGGGTTGTCACTGGTAGTCGCCCCAAGCGCGTCCGATGCTTGGACCATTCCGAGGCGGCCCTGAAGCCTCTTCCGTCTAGCCGTTGGGTCCTTCTCGCCGCATCCCTCGACTCGCACCCCGATTGCTATGCGGTGAGGCTCCTCGGCCGCCTTGGAACTATCTGTGTATCGGACGCGTCGCGGGATAAGGGGTTGTCACTGGTAGTCGCCCCAAGCGCGTCCGATGCTTGGACCATTCCGAGGCGGCCCTGAAGCCTCTTCCGTCTAGCCGTTGGGTCCTTCTCGCCGCATCCCTCGCCTCGCACCCCGATTGCTATGCGGTGAGGCTCCTCGGCCGCCTTGGAACTATCTGTGTATCGGACGCGTCGCGGGATAAGGGGTTGTCACTGGTAGTCGCCCCAAGCGCGTGCGATGCATGGACCATTCCCAGGCGGCCCTGAAGCCTCTTCCGTCTAGCCGTTGGGTCCTTCTCGCCGCATCCCTCGCCTCGCACCCCGATTGCTATGCGGTGAGGCTCCTCGGCCGCCTTGGAACTATCTGTGTATCGGACGCGTCGCGGGATAAGGGGTTGTCACTGGTAGTCGCCCCAAGCGCGTCCGATGCTTGGACCATTCCGAGGCGGCCCTGAAGCCTCTTCCGTCTAGCCGTTGGGTCCTTCTCGCCGCATCCCTCGCCTCGCACCCCGATTGCTATGCGGTGAGGCTCCTCGGCCGCCTTGGAACTATCTGTGTATCGGACGCGTCGCGGGATAAGGGGTTGTCACTGGTAGTCGCCCCAAGCGCGTCCGATGCTTGGACCATTCCGAGGCGGCCCTGAAGCCTCTTCCGTCTAGCCGTTGGGTCCTTCTCGCCGCATCCCTCGCCTCGCACCCCGATTGCTATGCGGTGAGGCTCCTCGGCCGCCTTGGAACTATCTGTGTATCGGACGCGTCGCGGGATAAGGGGTTGTCACTGGTAGTCGCCCCAAGCGCGTCCGATGCTTGGACCATTCCGAGGCGGCCCTGAAGCCTCTTCCGTCTAGCCGTTGGGTCCTTCTCGCCGCATCCCTCGCCTCGCACCCCGATTGCTATGCGGTGAGGCTCCTCGGCCGCCTTGGAACTATCTGTGTATCGGACGCATCGCGGGATAAGGGGTTGTCACTGGTAGTCGCCCCAAGCGCGTCCGATGCTTGGACCATTCCGAGGCGGCCCTGAAGCCTCTTCCGTCTAGCCGTTGGGTCCTTCTCGCCGCATCCCTCGCCTCGCACCCCGATTGCTATGCGGTGAGGCTCCTCGGCCGCCTTGGAACTATCTGTGTATCGGACGCGTCGCGGGATAAGGGGTTGTCACTGGTAGTCGCCCCAAGCGCGTCCGATGCTTGGACCATTCCGAGGCGGCCCTGAAGCCTCTTCCGTCTAGCCGTTGGGTCCTTCTCGCCGCATCCCTCGCCTCGCACCCCGATTGCTATGCGGTGAGGCTCCTCGGCCGCCTTGGAACTATCTGTGTATCGGACGCGTCGCGGGATAAGGGGTTGTCACTGGTAGTCGCCCCAAGCGCGTCCGATGCTTGGACCATTCCGAGGCGGACCTGAAGCCTCTTCCGTCTAGCCGTTGGGTCCTTCTCGCCGCATCCCTCGCCTCGCACCCCGATTGCTATGCGGTGAGGCTCCTCGGCCGCCTTGGAACTATCTGTGTATCGGACGCGTCGCGGGATAAGGGGTTGTCACTGGTAGTCGCCCCAAGCGCGTCCGATGCTTGGACCATTCCGAGGCGGCCCTGAAGCCTCTTCCGTCTAGCCGTTGGGTCCTTCTTGCCGCATCCCTCGCCTCGCACCCCGATTGCTATGCGGTGAGGCTCCTCGGCCGCCTTGGAACTATCTGTGTATCGGACGCGTCGCGGGATAAGGGGTTGTCACTGGTAGTCGCCCCAAGCGCGTCCGATGCTTGGACCATTCCGAGGCGGCCCTGAAGCCTCTTCCGTCTAGCCGTTGGGTCCTTCTCGCCGCATCCCTCGCCTCGCACCCCGATTGCTATGCGGTGAGGCTCCTCGGCCGCCTTGGAACTATCTGTGTATCGGACGCATCGCGGGATAAGGGGTTGTCACTGGTAGTCGCCCCAAGCGCGTCCGATGCTTGGACCATTCCGAGGCGGCCCTGAAGCCTCTTCCGTCTAGCCGTTGGGTCCTTCTCGCCGCATCCCTCGCCTCGCACCCCGATTGCTATGCGGTGAGGCTCCTCGGCCGCCTTGGAACTATCTGTGTATCGGACGCGTCGCGGGATAAGGGGTTGTCACTGGTAGTCGCCCCAAGCGCGTCCGATGCTTGGACCATTCCGAGGCGGACCTGAAGCCTCTTCCGTCTAGCCGTTGGGTCCTTCTCGCCGCATCCCTCGCCTCGCACCCCGATTGCTATGCGGTGAGGCTCCTCGGCCGCCTTGGAACTATCTGTGTATCGGACGCGTCGCGGGATAAGGGGTTGTCACTGGTAGTCGCCCCAAGCGCGTCCGATGCTTGGACCATTCCGAGGCGGCCCTGAAGCCTCTTCCGTCTAGCCGTTGGGTCCTTCTCGCCGCATCCCTCGCCTCGCACCCCGATTGCTATGCGGTGAGGCTCCTCGGCCGCCTTGGAACTATCTGTGTATCGGACGCGTCGCGGGATAAGGGGTTGTCACTGGTAGTCGCCCCAAGCGCGTCCGATGCTTGGACCATTCCGAGGCGGACCTGAAGCCTCTTCCCTCTAGCCGTTGGGGCTTTCTCGCCGCATCCCTCGCCTCGCACCCCGATTGCTATTCGGTGAGGCTCCTCGGCCGCCTTGGAACTATCTGTGTATCGGACGCATCGCGGGATAAGGGGTTGGCAGTGGTAGTCGCCCCAAGCGCGTCCGATGCTTGGACCATTCCGAGGCGGCCCTGCAGCCTCTTCCGTCTAGCCGTTGGGGCCATCTCGCTGCATCCCCCACCTCGCACCACGATTGCTATGCGGTGAGGCTCCTTGGCCGCCTCGGAACTATCTGTGTATCGGACGCATCGCGGGATAAGGGGTTGTCACTGGTAGTCGCCCCAAGCGCGTCCGATGCTTGGACTATTCCGAGGCGGCCCTGCAGCCTCTTCCGTCTAGCCGTTGGGGCCATCTCGCCGCATCCCCCAGCTCCTCGGCCGCCTCGGAACTATCTGTGTATCGGACGCATCGCGGGATAAGGGGTTGGCAGTGGTAGTCGCCCCAAGCGCGTTCGATGCTTGGACTATTCCGAGGCGGCCCCGCAGCCTCTTCCGTCTACCCTTTGGGGCCATCTCGCCGCATCCCTCGCCTCGCACCCCGATTGCTATGCGGTGAGGCTCCTCGGCCGCCTGGGAACTATCTTCGTATCGGATGCATCGCGGGATAAGGGGTTGTCACTGGTAGTCGCCCCAAGCGCGTCCGATGCTTGGACTATTCCGAGGCGGCCCTGTGGCCTCTTCCGTCTAGCCGTTGGGGCCATCTCGCCGCATCCCTCACCTCGCACCCCCATTGCTATGCGGTGAGGCTCCTCGGCCGCCTTGGAACTGTCTTCGTATCGGAAGCATCGCGGGATAAGGGGTTGTCACTGGTAGTCGCCCCAAGCGCGTCCGATGCTTGGACTATTCCGAGGCGGCCCTGCAGCCTCTTCCGTCTAGCCGTTGGGGCCATCTCGCCGCATCCCCCACCTCGCACCCGGATTGCTATGCGGTGAGGCTCCTCGGCCGCCTTGGAACTATCTTCGTATCGGACGCATCGCGGGATAAGGGGTTGTCACTGGTAGTCGCCCCAAGCGCGTCCGATGCTTGGACTATTCCGACGCGGCCCTGTGGCCTCTTCCGTCTAGCCGTTGGGGCCATCTCGCCGCATCCCCCACCTCGCACCCCGATTGCTATGCGGTGAGGCTCCTCGGCCGCCTTGGAACCATCTTCGTATCGGACGCATCGCGGGATGAGGGGTTGTCACTGGTAGTCGCCCCAAGCGCGTCCGATGCTTGGACCATTCCGAGGCGGCCCTGAAGCCTCTTCCGTCTAGCCGTTGGGGCCTTCCCGCCCCATCCCTCGCCTCGCACCCCCGATTGCTATGCGGTGAGGCTCCTCGGCCGCCTTGGAACCATCTGTGTATCGGACGCATCGCGGGATAAGGGGTTGGCACTGGTAGTCGCCCCAAGCGCGTCCGATGC